>NC_133349.1:21213206-21513206 GCF_030506205.2 Paramisgurnus dabryanus
AAACAGCACATAAACAAGTATTGCCATGCAGATACATGTATAAATAAGCAAGGTCCAGCAGGCGGTACATTTTTTAAAGAGTGAGTTCTTTATAAAGCAATTCTTAGCACTGACCCATTCAAACCATTTTCCATGATGTCATTACCACAAACTCTGAACGGTTGAAGGATCCAGTCTGGACTGGGAAGTACAAAGCCATAATCATTCTCAACAATCCAGATCTGTCACACACATACAGTGCACACCTGCATTGGCCATAGTTACAGTGCAACTAACACAATGTCACATCAAATAAAGCCATTTAACAGTGTTACAAATTAAAAAATATATTTTTTCCAAACATTAAGAATATAAATGAACTAAAATGTATCTTTTCAATTTGCATTTTAAACAATGAGATGGGATACATGGTTATGTATGTAACATTACATGGAGGACCCTGTTTGTGAGTATGACAGCAGTCACTGAGTACTGTAGTACATGCTATTAAGCAGATGACCACACATATATCTCAAACATTATTGTTGGTCTTTGCCATCAGCTTGAGAAATAAGGGTAAGCTAAGTAAAGAATATGGTGGTCTACCACAGGAGCTGACCTGCTTTTACACACACGCACACACACATATACGCACACCCATGCACACACACATCACTGATCGGAGGTGATCAAGTGAGGAGAGCTGCACTTTTATCCATCGAGCTGTCTGTCAAGTAATGCCTCACATCACGGTGCATACCTGAAGCAACTCTGAGTCTAAGCTCCTAAGGGAGGGAGAAAGAGAGAGAGAGAAAGAAAGAGAGAGTTCTAGAAGACCTGCATCCAGTAGCAGTGACCAGCCCTGCAGTGTGTGTGTGTGTGTGTGTGTGTGTGTGTGTGTGCGTGTGTGTCCAACTACCCTGAGTGAATGCAGTATAACAGCCTAATAAGTGAGAGATAAGCACTGAAAAAAAAGATAAACAGAGATCCAGGCAAAGTGCTACACTCTATGCAAAAACAGGATGCACTCCATATTCATGATTTAGTCAATGCACAACAATACACCTTTCTATCCCATAATGCCATTGGAGCCGAGGAGCCATCAAATTTTACAGTAAACTGTGAGCTACACAGCTTAAGGGTACGAACAGAAATGCCTAGAGAGTTGTTCAATGTGATTAAATTGAACCTGTTTTGCAAAGGTGGTCATATGGGTCATAGGGAAATGCCAAGATAATGTTTGGAAATGTATTACATACTTGCATACCTACAGAAAATCATGAACAGTCAGGAAGTAAATATATCATTGTATTAAGTAAATACTATGAAAGTACAGGCAGCCTCGGTTTAGGGGTCAAATCACTTATTTCATCTCGGCTAGCGGCAAACAAATGAGCTCAAGCATAAGTGTACAATCTCTCTTACATAAATAAACACCTACAAAAGGACTGCAGTACGTAATGCAGCACATACGTCCATATAGTCACCTTTTCTTTCATTGATTAAGTGCTATATAGCCTCTAAGTTCATTTAATCAGTGATTATCCAAATGTGAAATGAATGACAGAGAATCTGTACCAATAACAAATGAGGTACACACACACATAGGGATTATAATACATCAATGCTTTGTGGTTGCATTAGTCTAGAAAAGGTAACGAGTCCAGATGCAAAAGCCACTAAATGCCACCACAGTCAAAACTTAGATAACAAAATGCTCTCTACACGTACTATACGTTACTTTAAATCTGCTTAATCCCACCATCATTCAGTAATACATGTTTTTAGGCAGAATCCATTACAGTTTTGATAAAAGCGAGCACTTAGCGGGTTTTGCATCTGATCTTTTCATGTATAGATAAACCAACATTTAAACAGGATGTGAAGCACCAGCTGACCAGCCCTTAAAACAATATATCATTTTAATTTCCCAGCCAAATATTAACCACTCACAATTTTACCAACATTATTCAACTTAGCACTGTGTCTATTTCACAATGTGTGCATTATGCTATCAGATTACGTGTTACAGTCAAAACAAAGGGGAGGGTTGTAGCCTTCGATGAGTGTCTGTTTGGCAATGGGGGTGACACTGTATCTATTGCCTTATATACCTTCAACACAACTCAGTATGCAGACTATGTCAGGGGGCATTTCACGGAGAGAGCGCATTCTTATTTTTTAAAAAGCTAGATGCTGTGAAATTTCATATGAAATGTGCTTAAAAAGGCCGAACTGTTTTAAAAAACACAGCATTTATGGAAAGATGCACAACAATTAAGGACATCATTTAGCTTGTTAAAAAACAAGAATGCCTACAGTGTGAATGGCCCCTTATACCTATTGCACATAGTAAAGTATTTATCATGTTGCTGATCACCATAGCAACAATACGTTATGTACAGTACAGCCCAGACTCTCACTACAGTGTCATGGTCATCAGGTACAACTCTTCAGTCATTTATCAATAACATAACTTTAATTGATCATTTTCGTCAATAATCAATTGATAGGAGCAGGAACACAGTAGCTACTGGTCTCTGTTTTTTTCTTGTTTTGTTTTTTGCTAACTGAGAGAACATACAGAGGGATAAACAGAGAGATTAAAAAAGATCTAAAAAGAAAACGTCAGAGGTACATTGTTTAAATTGCCAAATCTAAATGGCGCTGTGGAAACAAGAATAAGTACAGAATAGGACAAAGACCAGCACTAAGAGATGGGTGGACAGATGAAGCAACATTACAACATGGTCAGAAAAAAAACATATGTTTTAAAAATGTATTTAGGTAGTCTTATAGTAATGGTTTCAAAAGATCTGTTTTAAATTAGATAAGTAGATGGATGGATGGAAAGATGAAAACAGATATTAAACTTGTTTCTTGTTTTTCTTCACAGGCACTAATGTTTTCACAGTCATATAGGAGGAATCAAAATTCAAAAATGTCTCCAGAGTCTAGAATTGCTACAAAGCTAAAACATTTAAAACTATTTCTACCACTTCCTCCAAGTATATCAAACTTAACTTGTTAAATATATATATACTTGTCTGTATATATATGTATATATTTGTTTGTACATATATATATATTATATCTATAGATAAATGATATGCCAAATGGTGGCAACGAAAACCGAATACAATGTGCAATAAAATATCTAAGTCAATTCACAGTATAACATGATACATTCTCAAAAACATAGTATATAGAGATAATATTTCTTTTTGTTCTTAAGAAAAAAGCTACATGAGAATTTTAAGTCCGTTCTGTACATGCAGTCACAGAATTCTGTGTTAGCGCCTTCAGACTCAGTAAGGGTCAATGACAGATCAAGTGTACTCATGGCACACTATATTAATTCAATCATTCGACATCCATCTCCCTGGCCCCCGTCGCGCCTCTTACGCCGAGCGTGGTGGACTTTTAGCTGACGCACCCGTATTGCCGGCATTGCAAGAAACGCTGAGCGAGGGGATTTTGCGGCTGTGTGCGATTCGGTTTACACAACACGCGATTCGATACCTGAGCTTGTTAGTTCTCGACTCATGTGACAACATGTGGGTTTTCAAAATGTGTAAAAGCCCTAAATTTCATTGCAAATGATAAAGACGATTCCCCAGGTGGTCTTGTAAAAGGAACGACATACGAAAGGGAGACAAACATCACTTATTTCCACATGTAGTCAAATAAAGGGCGGTTGAATCAGGTAATCTGTGACAACATGTACAAGCCCTCTACACCCCCCAGATTAAAAGTGTCAGTTCCCGTAATGTGTAACTGCATCCAAAATGCTACAAAATCTACCGCATGTCTACTTTTTGCTAAATCATGTCAAAGCTACATTCAACTACAACACGGGCAAATGAGCGGTGCCTGACGTCAAATAGGTACTTAAAAAATCTCTTTACATGATGATTGACATCAATTATCTTGCCAAAACTATATTTAGGCTGGCTGAGGCTGTCAGCTAAAAATATTCTTACTGTGTTTGTCCTCGACTCTTCATTATCATACATTTGCACTGACGAAAGCCAGCAACTTGTGCTTTATTACATGCAACTATGCACTGGAAGTAGTCTTGACTTGGTAACACACGACCAATGACAATGACAGCCATCTTTTAAACACTCAGAGGGGCAGCTGTCTGTTTGAGATCTAAAATGTACTGTAAAATTTAAAAAAGAAACAAGCAAGCATTATCCAGGCAGGGTCCACCATTCATAATCATTAAAATACAGTTTTTTAATATTATGTAGCCATCTAGTGCCAATCATAAATATTGCAACCCATCATCGTTTGATGAAAGACAAGTATTGCTTATATGCAAAGAAAGGACTGTCACACCGGGCAGTACCGTGGATCTAGTTGTGATAATTTGATAACTCTGTTATCAAAAAATAACTCTGTAAAAATTGTCATCACATCTATAATCCCGCTATTTAACATCAGACACGGCTAGTTTACCCTTTTGTTAAAATACAACCACAGTGAGAGCAATAAATAGCATAAAATAAAGAAAACCTGAAGTAAGGAAAATAATGTTACAGAAAAATTGCTACATTTTTGTTTTGTTTGTGTTCTTATTGTTGTTCTATTGAAATGTGTCTCTTTAGAATTGAACGTCATCTTTGTTCAATGTCAAAGTGATACCATGGCATTAAAGTTCTGGTTGGACTGAAGCTCTGCTGAATGATGACTCTGATTGGCTGAAGCTTGCTGTAGAAATACAGGCAAAGTGACCCAGTTTAGTCTTATTTACTTTGAGGTCAAATTTCAATTGTCCACCATGGCCTGGAAAGAGGAATCCAAACCAATACTCATGGCATACATCACTGTTTCCAAGTGCCACAAAAAAAAAGAAAAAACATAGAAGGAGATTTTATGTGCATCAAGTTGCCATGGAGACACTTTTTCAGTCAGTGAGTTGATGCTGTTTATGTGAGCCTCTCCAAGACTGCATTCAGATCGACTATAGATTAATTCCAAGTCATCTGTAAATAAACTGAAAAGCCAGTTTGAGCCACAGCAGAAATTGACGCCTGCAATCTCATGTTGTATGTGGATGATGCAAAAATGCCTTTTCCTTGTTCGAGGGAGTGTGTGTGTGTAAACATGACATCATTACTCACAGAAAATTCCAGAAATTTCCTATCCACTGTTCTCACTGGAGGAGAGGAGCATGGAGGACATCATAATACTCAGCTCAGACCGAAGATGGAGCACTGCTGGAGTATCCGTTGTGACCCAGGCAGAATTCATTGAGCCATCCCCTACTCTGACTGCTGTTTCTTTGCTGCTCTGGTCGCCATTGTGGACGTTTTCCTCGTCTTGGTGCGGCGCATGTATGTGCATCACACTCCAGCTGCGCTTCACAGTAGAGCTCACACAAACACGCAGCAGCGAAGCCCCGTGTCATACTTCACTCTCAAGGCTGGAGAAATGGGCAGAACCACGGCGTGAGCACAGGCTCTTGGCTTTGAGTGGCAGGTGGGGGGAATAGAATTGCCGTGGCTGGGGAACAGACCGAAGTCTCTGGTACTGAAGTTTAGCGCTGGCGGTGGCTGCCTGAGAAGAGCCTGATGCAGCCCCAGGGGAGAGCACAGGTGGAGGGGACATAGATGCAGAAGATGGAGGTGGAGGAATGGGCATGGGTAAGGAGTTGGGAGCAGAGGGCACCTGTAATGAGGGAAGGTGGGGCTGGGGTGGGGAATGCGATGGCTGGGATAAGTGTTCTGAAAGCTGGGCTTGCTGGGAGCTTAGGTTGGACTGGCTTCCAGATTTGGATTTGTCAGGTTTAGGAGGTGGCTTGGGCCGTGAGCTTCCACTAAAGCTTTGGCAGTGGGGAAGCAGATCTTCCTGACTGTGAGAATGAGAACTGCTGCGTTTAGGATGTATGTGGGGCCTACCGTGTCCATACTGTGCACATGTACATGACTCTGTGTCCTGCATTCTTTCTCGAGACCTGTGACCTTTGCTCTTTGACCCACTGCGACTGCGCTTTTCACCCTTCATCTGTAGTTTGTCAACTGACCAGTACCGACGCGGGGGCGGGAGAGAAGTAGGAGGGGGTGGCCACTGTGACCCCAACCCCCCACTTCCTCCTCCAGACCCCCATCCAATACCTGGACCTGAACCCCAAAAATCACCTGCTACACCCCATCCCTCAGCTCGACCCAGAATGGAGTCGTCTCGACTGTTGACACTTCCACCTTTTTC
The DNA here is from genome assembly GCF_030506205.2 of Paramisgurnus dabryanus. Lineage (NCBI taxonomy): Eukaryota > Metazoa > Chordata > Actinopteri > Cypriniformes > Cobitidae > Paramisgurnus > Paramisgurnus dabryanus. Next base: position 21,219,402 of record NC_133349.1, read on the forward strand.
TCGGGCAGGGTATGTCCCAAAAAACCACCCACCACCCCCTATTCCAGTAGCTCCACCCATTCCATTTCCTTCCCAATATCTTTCAAAACGGCCAAACTCCCCTGAGGAGCCTTCATCAGAAAAACTTTCATCCGCCCTTATTCTGTCTCGCTCAGACTCTGACACTGCACCTCTCCCTCCTGTCCGTCGGACTCTCTCCTCTAATCTCTCCCTTTCTCGTTCCCTTTCATTTTCTTCTTCCTCCTCATCCTCAGAGTCCCACTCATGGAATGACAGGCCTTCTCTGGTGTTTACTCGTCCCCTTTCATAATGGAGGAGCAGTGGCCTTCGCTCTCCTACTCTCCCTCCTCCCTCTCTCTCTACCCCACTACTCCTTCTTCTTTTAGATGAGGAAAGAAAAGTTTGCAAAGAAGATGGAGGGGAAGGTCCAGTAGCCTCTGTGGCCCCTGCCTCCCCTCCACTGACCCAGAACTTGACTGATGAAGGTAGTTTGTTGAGGTTAGGATAACGTTTACTGGATGGCCGATTTCGTGAATGGGAACTTTTGGGTCTCCTCTCCCTAGCTCTTCCTCCACCACTCTCTTCCTCTCTTTCATCACCCATGTCCTCACCTCCTTCTCTCCTCTCCCGTTCTCTCTCTCCTTCCCAAGCTGAGAGATTGCCTTTGTCAACAAATGCACCACGATACTGAGCAGAAAAAGAGGAGTACTCTCCTTCTCTATCTCCATCCCCATCTCCTTCTCTCTCTGCCTCAACATCACCCTCCTCTGGCTCTGACCGCTTGCTGGATGACACTTTCTTCTTCTTTTTTGTTTTCATTTCCTTCTTTTTCTTCTTTTTTACCTTGCGACGTTTCCTCTCCCTTTCTCTCTCCCTTTCACGCTCTTCTCTCTTTTTGCGCTTTTTGCTTCTCTTCTTCTTTTTCTTTTTCTCCTTTTCTCTCTCTTTCCTATGTTTCTTCTCTCTTTTTCTCTCTATATCTCCTTTGGCTCCACTACTCCTTTCCCTGTCCCTCTCTTTTTCTGACCATCCTGCCCACCACTCTTGGAGCTGTGCTAGCTGGCTGCCACCTCTCTCCCTCTCTCTGTCTTTTTTTTGTTCCCTATCTCCAAATGTCCCCCATGGTTTGCGTGGGGGTATAGGAGGGGGAGGACCATGAGTGAGAGATCTGGGGGAGAGAATAGATCGCTCTCGATCCCTGGTTCTGTTGTGTCCCTGTAGAAGACTGGACTCCTCTGTCAATTCGTCCAAGTCCTCCTCATCCTCTTCCTCAGCCTCTCTGTCTCGCGTGCTCCGAGATGAAGCTGTAGATGTGGATGATGGAGAGGTTGAGCGTGACGATGTGGCTGAAGATGTGGTTGATGAGCTTGTGGATGATGAAGAGGATGATGTGGAGGAGTAGGGGAGCGAGGGAGAGGGGGATGGAGGAGTGTAGGATGGGGAAATTGTGACTGGCACAGGGATGGGGAGCGGAGGTGAGGGTCTCGACCTTCGAGGTCCTTCCCTACCTCCAACTCTCCGACCCAGTGGCAGGATGTTTTCATACAATGGACCACCAGGTTCTTTGGGCTTTTTTGGTCGCCGTTTCCTCCAGAAGGTTGAAGGGAGAGGGGAAGAGGGGTGCTGAAATGGGGGGTTAGGTGTCAGTGGGGCTGGGGCCTGGCTTTTAGGGGGCAGCCTGGGAGTCCCCAAAGGTTTAACCCCTCTACCCTGACCCCCTCCACCAGTACCCACTCCCACCTTCTTCCCCATGCCATGTTCCATGCCCTTCTCCTGGTAGTAAGCAACACCAGTTGGTGGGGGTTGTTGGTGGGCTCTGGGGACAGTCTTTGGAGTTTGAGAACCTGCCTGCTGGTCCACACATGGCCCAAGTCCCTCAGGATCAATAGGTCCATAATAGCGCTTATATCCATCTAGACCACTGCCTGTACCTCCACCACTTGCCCAAGCTGGCGCCACCTTTTGAGGTAAGGGCCCTGTTTCTGTTAGAGCTCCTCTGACACCCATGGGGGCGGTGGCACCAGACGTTTTCGGTAGTCTCCAACGGTCCACAACGGCCAGCCTGCGATCTGGCCGGGGTAAGAAAGTAGTGCATGGTAGTGGAGCTCCTATAAGTTGAGTGTTTGAGGGACCCAATGGTGCTCCAGAATGAACGATTGTGGGAGGTGATCCAGGAAGAGGTGTTTTGTAAGACTGGGGAGGCTGAGGCTGCTGTGGTTGTTGCTGCTGCACCATTGCAATGCCTGGATTGGATACAGCTGAAGTGACCACATGTGAGGAAGAAGCAGGAACCATGGCAGTGTGATGATGTGTAGTAACTGTGACTTTGGCCCCACCTTGCACAGTTTCATCCTCAAAACTGCAGCAGCTATACATTCCCTATATGTACAAAAATAGAAGAGAATAATATATTTGCCAAAAAAAAAAGGTTATTTGTTAATGAAATAATTTACATTTTGATAATGGCAAATTAAGTTAATTGGCAATAAGCATTACTTTCACCCTATTTTTTATAAGTGTAGACCATGTTATCAGCCTTCTTACTTGACCAACAAACACTCTTGTCCTTATCCTTGTGACTATTCGCATAATTTTCTTACCCACACCACACTTTCTCTTACCCTGCTGAAGGCAAGTAGAAAGTCCAGTTTGCCAGATTGACCCATTTTGCTCATGCAGTGCCGAAGCCTCCAGTAAACCAGGTGCTCCCAGGCAAAGACCAGAAGACTGAGACCCATGGCCACTAGCAGCATATAGAACACACCGGCCATGTTGTCTATGTCTAGTTTGGAGCTCATCACTTCAATTTTATCATTATGACAGATCCCTGAGAGCCAGAGACGCTCTAGCATCTCAATCTCATCTGAGAAGAGACAAAACCAGAGAAGAAGGGAGTAAGACACTGCATTAAACAATATTCACTTGACCATGTATTTATACATAATGTGTAGATATCATGTATGTATAAATGTATACAAAGCAATACACTGTAATCTGATAAAGTATATATTACAATGCAGAACTATATTTCTTAACATACAAATAAAGCATTTAAAACAGAAGAGACAGCTAAAGATGGTTTTAGAGGCAACAGCATATATAAACTATTTTATTAACAAGCTAAATATATAACCAGTAAATTACCTAGTTTAAAATAACAGCTAAAGCATATTAACCATTACACTAAGCTAATGTTACTGCATAAAATTTACGTATACAACGTTACCATGGCGATCTGTGCATTTCACACTTAGGCCTTAAGTGTGGACCTATCTAAATTAATCCATCTTATAATACCATCATGAAGTCAAGGCAACAGAAAAACATGAACCGTTAAATTGCAAAGTAAAATTGAAATTACTGTATTTTACACCTCAAGGAATAAGTCAATTTTTACTTTATTAAAAAAGACACTACAAAATGAGACACAGCAAAAATTATACAGAAACCTGTTTGAAAGGTATTTAAAATAAGGGCAAACTCTTATTTTGCAAAAGAAATCGCATAAATGGTTCTTGAAAAAGCTTTGAAGAATCAAAAGTATAACAAATTACTATGCTAATACTATGCTTTACTATTAAAAAGTGATATTCAGAAAAAGTACATATTACAAATATTATTTGCTTACGCAATAAAATGCATTAAATTCACCAAATTAGCCTATGGGTTATTTGTAAACAAAATCCATCCTCCTCTCATTCCTCAAGAAGAGTTCAATGCTGAGGGTCAATCCAATCAAATGACAAGAAAATGCAGACGTCATTGTAAATCAGTGTTCAGACAGTGTTTAGACCAGCAGATGTAAGCTTACACTGCAATGTAAGCTACAGATACTTAAATGTTTACCTAGCTGCCAAATCCACACAGCAGTGATCCATGCTCACTATCTCCCATCGTCTTTTAGAAACCGGAAAATTTTTATTTTCCACGCTGTATTTGTTCCAGAGATAAGTTTAGTCGCTAGCCAGACCGATTAACAAGCACAGACCGAAAGTTAAATTCATGCCAGGCGCTTAACCGCGGCAAAGCGTGTGCATCCAATGAAACCATTTATATCCAAATGCAATTTAAAAATAAAAGTTTTGCTATCTCCAAAGACTGTAAATACATTAATTTATTCCTCTATTAATTTAGAGATAGTATGCAAGAATAATTTCTGCTACTGTGAACAGAATAGCAAAGACAACAGGTAAGCTGTACTTCCACTTTATGCGCTGCCATGTCAGACCATTTATTTAAAATCTTTGACTATTAAATTGAAGATATTACTGGTCAAAGGTCAAGGGAAGAGAAAGCAGGGGAGTGCATTCAACATAAGAGGACACCGTGAAAAAAACGAACTGTCAAGGTAAATAATCCGTTTAGAAGCTGATCTAAAGGTACAGCCTTCGAAAATCTTGAAACACTGAGAGAAATAAGGACAGAGACAGTCGTATGATAGCAAAGGCTGTTCTGCATAATGATCTACACATATTCACTTTTCCTTTTTGTCTTTTCAATGATGCATTGTGTCACAGGACATCCTCTATTAAAGAGATGAGAAGTAAGGGATGAACCTAAAAGTGGATTGAGGTTAAGAAATCGAAAGTTTGTGTATGTGTGTGAATGTATGAGAAGATGGAACATAAAAGAGGGAAAATGAAATAAGATAGAAGCAGCAACACAGTGATAGGCAGAGGGTGGAAAAAAACAAGAGGACAGCGAAGAAGACAGAATGGTGAAAGGGTGAGATCATAATCATTTAATTGTACTGGAACATGGTCAGGCCAGCAGCAAACTCAAGAGAAAAGCAGAATAACACCTTCTATCTACACAAAGATGAGCTTGCCAGTTACTTCAGACCCTACTAGACCGAGGTATGTACTGATGCATTCACTGCTTTATACCGGGTAATGGCCAATGACAGAACAGTAGGTTATCTTAAAATGGGTTATGGCAAAACAGTGTCGTGTACACTCTTTATAAAAATAAAGGTGCTTAAAAAGCCATGCCATACATGAACCATTTCTTTCTTACATTTTTATAATCTAAAGATGGTTCTTCAGATGTTTAAGTTTCTTTATCAAACCATTTAGCCAAAAATGGTTCTTGTATGGCATCGTGAAGCCCCTTTATTTTTTAAGAATGTAATTCACTGCAGGACGATTTCACAGTTAACCTTTCAATATGCAGCATAATAAAATCACATCATCGCCTATCACACCTTAAATGACAGTTTGTTCTTACAAAGGCTGAATTATAGCACGTGTCTCTTATGCAATCGAAAACAAACTGTCCCGCAAGCGTAACGTGCAGGCATTCATCACATTGTAGATGAGATGCCGTGGACACGTCACATAAAACATTACACAAAAGCAGCAGAAGCGTAGACAGAGAATCGCGACACTGAATCCCATGTGGGACTTATACAGATAACAGCAGAAGCTTGGCTAGGAACCGTGCGCTGCCTCGCTCCGACGCTGTCCATTCACCTCCTTCGCAGACTCCTGCCCGTGGCTTTGGCAAACCACTTCAGTGACCACAGCCAAACTCAGCAGGCGTGTAATACTTTGTGTGCATATATACACAGTGTGCATATATGCTTACACATAAACACACTAACAAAACTTCACAATTGCATGCAAATTCACAAATAAACACCCACATGCACACCCATTAGCAAATATACATTCTCGCACATATAACACATTTTAACGCACACATAAACACACTTCTTTCACACCTCTACTCGTCATAACAGCTTCTGTTTGGCAATGGACTGTGGGTTGGCATGGTTAAGTGGACACATTTTAACAGCTAATACTTTTGCAAGGTCTTTAAGCTCAGGCAGACAGCCAGTCAATGACATGTGGTCAACGCTGTTCCCCGTGCAGCCCCACCCTGACCCGAACCACTATCAAACTAAAGCAAATGCTGCTCCTGGATCAGCCTTAAAGGTCAAAACCTTTATAAAAGATCTGAACTGCCGAGGCATCTCCGAGCTCTGTAATGAGTTGTTGAAATTGTTAGGTTAAAGGACACCTATTTAAGAAATTCACTGCAGAAGAAAGCTGTTGGCCCTGAGATAAAATAACATAGTGCTTTTAGCAGGGAAGAAGTGCTTTTACGTGGCACTGACCAATAAGGTTACCTGCAGTGTTTTAAAGACATGAAAAGGCTGCAGATGGGCAAGTGGCTTCCTGCGGTTTATAAAGGCACTAAAGAAACCTAAAAGTACGAGTTGTAATCGCTGCAACTGGCTTGCAGTTAGTGGTTAGTACAACAAAAACGACATCAAACGATTTAGTTAGTCCATAGTGACTTCCCACACGCTCAGGATCAGAGTTAATTCCTTGGATTGAACTGGCACAGTTGAATCAATTACTTATAGTGTTATTACAGTTGCTGGATAATTGACTTATGTGGGCTCATTGAATAAACAAATACAGACATGCATCCGAAGCCAACAATTCACAAAAAGAGACATTGGGTATAATTTAATAATACACTGCATTCATGGAATCGGATTTATTTCCAAAACAAAAAATCTGTAAAATTTCCACAACATTAAAGGGGCCATGGCATGAAAATCTGACTTTTCCATGTTTATGTGCTATGATTGGGTCCCCAGTGCTTCCATCAACCTAGAAAATGTAAAAAAAGATCAACCCAGTAACTTAGTTTTGGTAAACCATTCTCTACAAGCAAATTTGGCTCTCCTTATGATGTCATAAGGAGCTCTTATTATAATAATACCACCCCTTAATCTGCACTATCCAACCACAGCACTGCCATTTAGTGCAGAGAGAAAGAGAGAGTGAGAAAATAATTCACAGCACAATCGTGTTTCAATTTCAACAAACCACCATCATTGCTATCAGTGTTTGCACTTCATCCGCTCATTTGCATTTTAAAGGACACACCAAAAATGGCACATTTATGCAAACACCCACAAAGTGTAGATTTTATCATGTTATAATAAATTATTTATATGGTATTTTGGGCTAAAACTTCACATGTGTACTCTGGGGACACCAAAGATTTATTTTACATCTTAAAAAAGTCGTGGACGTGGCCCCTTTAAGACAAAATTAGTTTGTACCATCATACTAATGTTAAAGGAATAGTTTACTCAAAAATGAAAATTGTGTCATAATTTATTCACCCTCATGTTGTTCTAATCCTGTGTGAGTCTTTTTCTTCCATTGAACACAAAAGAAGATATTTTGATAAATGATGGTAAGCATACAGTTGATGGCACCATTGATTTTCATAGTAGGAAAAACATTTACTAAGCCAATGAGTGCCATAATCTATTAAAATATTGTCTTTTGTGTTCAACAGAAGAAATAAAACCCACCCAGATTTTAAACAACACAAGCACATTATAGCAGAATTTATACTAGGATCCATGTGCCCACATTCAGAAATTAACATATGCCTCCAAGAAGATCTTTAAATAAATCCAGAAGATCTTTAAATAAATCCAAGTGTGCCAGAATCAAACCTTATTGATAAGCCTTCACGCAGAACCTATTACAGAAAAGCGGCATCCTTCACGCATTATTTGTTACTCTAAAACACGACTGTATTATAGTGTCACTTAGTTTTTCAATTTTAATAAATACAATAGCCTAACAAATTGCATGTTTTTAGGGCACCACGTGTCTTTAGCACTTTCAGAAAATAACCCACAATATCCTCAGCTCACCGAACACCAACCAGATAAATAGAAAAGTCACTGTTCATTTCACATGTTAAGCTGTTCGGCTGTTAAACAGTGCTGTTAGCTAATGAAAGCTGGCACCACGGTGACGACTTTCACTGTGGGAACCTGGCATATATACACATTATTTCTCTTAAACACGCTCTTTCTATCTGACACTAGAAACCGGAGGATTTAAGCAGCAATCAAACAAACCATCCAGTTGAAACGAAGCACTGTGTGAGATAGATCATGTGTTCATGTGTTTGTGTATATGTGTGGGCAGGATGGAGGGAGCATAAATGACAATTAAAGAATTTGTTTCACGCAGACACTGCAAATCAACAACAGCTTATCTTTGACAGAATGTGAGAATGGCCAATCCCGCAAAATACATCTCACTTGTACGTTTTAACACATATACACACAATAGCAAAAAAGAGAATTTAATAATAATGGATTGCGGTTGCTTCTGGATATGTGGATGGTTACAGTGCGCTTCTCCGTCATTTGATCATTTGATGTGCCATGACTAATACAGTAGAAAATGTACACAAAAGTTCAGTTTATTGCCTACTTTCTGATAATAGCACAACATTATTGTGGTAGGCCAATAGCGCAGTTACATGAAAAAAGGTCAACATACGGAATAATAAGTATATTTGAAGAGTTTGGTTCCAAAATGCGATAAATGCCATTTAAAAAAAAATTAGTTACTGTCAAAATCAGTATTGTATCAGGTCAGTATTTAAAAGTAAATTTTTTATTTCACGCAAAATACAATATCCTCAGTGTTATTCTGTCATCTTTTCTTCCTTTTCCCCCAAACCGCAATAAACGGCACTCCTCCTTTTCTGCAGAATGCAATAAATCCGCTCAACAAATTACAGCGCACCATTCCACGCATTGTAAACAACAATGACGGCGCGGAATATACACAGAATACTAGTTGTACTTCGTGATAAATAAACAAACAAAAACAAGATAATACTTTGATGGCTTTGATTAACCTGTGGTGGTTTTCTGTGACGGGACAGAAACGTAAGCTATCAAAATCTAATAATTTACGCGAGAGGCACTCGCGAGACGAAAAAATGCCGTTGCTTGTTCTCCCATCAAGCTTCTCTTATGCTAACACATTGACTTCAGAGGATGTAATGAAAAACTTTCCATTATTTTATGCGAAGCCAATGAAAATCGAGCAGGGCCAAAACATTTTACAACTGAAAAAAAGTTCAGCGACGACGTCCCAAAGATGACTGCAGCAATGACAGTGAACACGCCCACATTTTGGGAATTTAGCTTATTCACATTATCCCCCAGAGTAAGATAAGTCCATACATACCTTTCTCATCTTCGTGGGTTCTGCAACTCTGTCTGACGCAGCCCCCGCTAGCTTAGCTTAGCACAAAGACTGGAAGTGAATGGCTCCAGCTAGCATAGCGTCCCAATAAGTGACAAAATAATGCAAACACTTCCTATTTATATGTTGTGATTTGTATAGTCACACCATGTACCCAAATAACAAGGTCATATGAAACACAGCCATCTTTTAACAGTATACTTATTAGGAACTATATTCTTAGAAGGCGAAGCACTGCTACTTGGGTGGAGTGATTTGCTCGCCGTATGTATACTTTAAAAAGATGGCTGTGTCTCATATGACCTTGTTATTTGTACACCGTGTGACTATACAAATCACAACACATAAATAGGAAAATGTTTGCGTTATTTTGTCACTTATTGGGAGCAGTATGCTAGCTGGAGCCATTCACTTCCAGTCTTTATGCTAAGGTAAGCTAACGGGGCTGCGTCAGACAAAGTTACAGCACGCACGGAGATGAGAAAGGTATGTATGGACTTATCTAACTCTGGGGGATAATGTGAACAAGCTAAATTCCCAAAATGTGGGCGTGTTCCTTTAATATGACAAAGTAAGTGTTTTGATTAATGCCATTAATGTTTATTTTTTAATCAGTATATACCACTAGTCAACTAAATGAATATTACATGACAAAGATGAATGCACATTTATATATTGATTCAATAGATTAACAGCATTTTGAAAAAAAACTTGGCATGGATTGATTGCATTTTGTGGAAAAAAGAATCAGTTTTTATAAAAAAAAAATTTAAAATCAAATTATGGATTTGAATTTTTTATGTTTTTATAACCTAAAGATGCTATGTGAAAGTTTGTAACAGAAAATAGTGGTTTTCATCGTGTCACTTTCTTGGTATAGAAAACACGTTTTTACCGAAATTAGTCAAAATGGATTTATTGTGTTTTGGAACCAAACTCTTCATTTGATATTCAAGGCAGCAGCTGAAGTAAAACAATTACTTGACTGAATCAGTACAGCACTATTTTTAAAGCATTTAGTGTATTGTTTGGATTGTGGGTAATTATTGAACAGTGCGCAGGTTTTATGCCAGAATAAACAATTATATTTGCCCCAGAATCTCAAGGACAGAAACACAAAAGCACACATAATTTCTTTCCTTTTACTGTAGCACTTTTGTCATTCCCAAGACTGAGTCTTATTTCTTTTACGTTCCTATTATCAACAAATGCTATAATCTCCTTTAAATCAGTAAACAGCCTGATAACAGCCAGAGCACAGCCAAATATCACCTGCCAGACTACATATTGCACCATATCACGTGAAACGGATTACGCAAAAGGGTAGTAAGCAGTAGAGGCTAATGAACGAAGTCTTGTTAAATATGCATTAATTTCTTTTAATTCTTTAATCTTATCCACTCTAATAGCTTAAGTGCGCCTACATATACATAATGCAATTCCTTAATATTAGCCCGCTCTTTGACAGCACAGAACCTTCAGACCCTCACCATCGCCCACCAGCTGCAGTAAGGCCAGGTCCAGTGGACGTTTCCAGCGGGAGTTCTTGATCAGGGCGATGCCGTATCCTGTCGTGGCAAACACTTTCCCCGAACCGATGGTCATTACCTTACAGCCTTCATCCTTACGAGCCATGTAGTTCAACACAGCTGCATCATAGATGAGGGCATCCAGCTTGCTGCGGAAATAACAGAGAAAGACAGAGTCAGAACGGAGAGAGCGGGAGAGAGGGGGGATAAACTGAAAGAAAATAAAGAGAGAATTTGCAGCGCGGCATTATATTATCACTTTCGCTAAAATTGGATAAGGACACAACAGGCTCAGAAAAGCCACAGTGTGGATTAACAACTCATGTTAAATAGAAGGAAAGTGTGGGAGGAGAAAAATGTGTGTAAGCACGTCGTAAAGGAACTCCTGTTTGCGAAAGCACCGTGGGGTGGAGAGGTGTTAAAAAGAGAACCAAACCGAGAGACACGTTAGATAACATGCTGGAAAAAAGGTTTTATTGTTTACAAAAACTAATGCAAAGATGAAAACTATTTGTGAAACATTTTTCAAGGGAACGAAAAACAAAACTGTTATTGTGCACTACAATGAGAATGGGAAAAACACTAAATATAATTACAGGGAAAATAATTTGTAGTTTAAGTATTTTATAATCAGCGCTGGGTGCTTTGATTTAATTCATTTCCCAAGCCTGCCTTCTTGTTCCCTCTCTATCTCTCTCAAACAACCTCATCCACATAATTAAACAGGAATCAGGAATCTGATAGACATGTAAAACAACTAAGTTTGCTTTTTATATAATGCTTAGCAGTGGTTAATTCTGAAATTAAAGACATAATCTTTATAATCTAATCTAAATATCATGTACTTTCTATCTCTCTCTCTCTCCCTCGCTCTCTCTCAAAAAAACACTGCCTGATTAGACAGGAATAACATGTTTACATGATGTTTAGTAGCAGGTAAATTTAAAACTGATGTCAGCAGCCGTTTTTGAGATAGTTTGGCTTAATTTTCTTACAGTGGAAGTCTATAGAGATGCGTTGTACACCTTTTTTTACAGTCTATGGATATTACCTATGATTCCTTGCGGGAGAAATTAAAGAAATAATAAATGAAGTATAGCTGAAATGTAAGAAAGAGTTGTATTTTGATGTGTCTTTTCATAAGTATGTCCAAATACTTGCAACCGCTTTTAAAATCCATAATACAAAAATAAAACCAGCGAACTAACCGAAATAATTATCTTTCTTGGATAAACCCTAAAAAAGAAAGCATATTATGCTAAATCCACTTTTGCATGGTGTTTGGAGACAAATGTATGCTGCCATTGTGTGAACACAGCAACCATATAATGAAAGAAATCTACATCTTTCATAATCACCATTAAACCAAATCATTCTCATTAGTAATTCAGTTTTGATTCTCTTGTTAATGTGATGTCACACAAACAAAGCCCCGCTCATGGCCACTAACTGACTGTTTTTTACCCAAAAGCTTTTCTAAATATTTCTGTTGGCATGTTGTAGCACTAATGCAGAAGATACTATTGTCTCCTTTGGTATTCACAGCAATCAGATTTATTTTTAACCGAAAGTGCTCACTGTCTACGGTAAAGAGCGGGACACACCAAAGCTTTTTACGCGGCTAAAAACGCCTGGAGGACGCGAATGTCAGCTGTTTTTCAGCTGAGCGCCAGCTTTCTTCAGATGAGCGCGTTGGTAGCCATGATACTTGTCCCGCCCCTCCTCCACTGTGATTGGACAACCGTGTCAGAACTGACATTGATGAGCGGAGCCTTTACCCCAAAGTTGAATCTCTTTCAACTCTCGACACTCGATGGAATAACTTGAGAGAGCGCAGATCCGGGAAAAACCCGCCGAGCGCCGGTTTTCAGTGCGAAAAAAAACGCCGAGCTTATTTGAAAAACGCTGAGCATCCATTGGAAACAATTGAAAACATGCACCGGCCGTGGGCGTAAAAGCTTTGGTGTGCATGCCCCCTAAGGAACTGAGGAGCTGTTGCTCATTTGCAATTAAATGTACACACATGAAAACAGCGCATTTAGCTCCCACCCAAATAGGGACATATTGGACATGCTATAATAAATGATCTGTGGAGTATTTTTGGGCTGAAATTTCACAGGCACACATAAGACTTAAATTACATCTAGTATAATTGGGCAAAATATATATGCCCTTTAAATGGAATCAACAAACGTCAATCATTATTACATATAGGGGTCCTTAGTGATCAAATAAAGCATATGCCATTATATTTTGAAATTACATTAGTCGTGCGACAAAATCTAAAGAGCCAAGGTATGCATTTTAAAGGTTAAGAAAAGAGGATATCAGTGATGAAAGTGAAAAATGAGTAATAACGTCATCACAGACCCAGTCTTGAGGTGAGAGATGGCATCCTCCACACTTCTCTGGTTGTATTTGATCATGTACTGGTGCATGTCTGGATAGTTACTGCGGATGTTTTTCTCTGTGCTCCCGTTAGGGACCGTTCCGAATTTCAGCGGAGGGTACTGCTCTGTCGGGTGCTGAAACTGAGAGAGGAGGAGGAAAAACTGACTGAAATTAATGCTGCATTTGATTCTGGATAAGAAGTAATTAGTGAGCAAACAGAGCTGGAAAAATACACTGTAAGAATCAACGTGATTGAAAAGAAATATGTGAAAGTGAGAAAATGTGCTTTACAAACAGGTCTAAAGCAACAGCAGCTGCCAAAACTGAATGTAATACATCATAAACACTAAACAACATACAGAGCAGCAACCCTGAAATGAACACTGTGTTCCTTCTGCGTTTAACAAAAGACAACAACGGTGAAACAGATGGGATAACTATTTACATTTAAAAGAAAAAGATTACAAAATAAAATGTGGGACACTAAGAACAAGCAAAAGACACCTCAAGTTAAATTGCCTACATTTTTTTTTGGAGCATAGTTTATATTTTCTCTTTTGGTATACAGAAATGCTTTCATTTAACAGCACAACAATATTTTCTCAAGCATCCTTTTGGATTACTCAAGGTCGGCACTTGACCTTATCAAGTGCAAAGAGCATTTTCACAATAAAAACACCAAATGACTAAACAGCACACAAATCCACTGTATTGGTGACCTCTGTACTACCTGCTCAGACATCTGTAACAGTGCAGACTGTGTTTAGTTGCAAGCATCAATACTACGTCCTTTGGCTGCCACCAGAAGATTGAGTCTAAATTGTACTTATTGTTCTTGTCAGCTTTAATAAGGTCTTGTATTACTGATGCTTGTCATGTAAAATAGGAGCCAATGAGACACCAGCCTGTGACATAACTGTACGCGTATAAAAACCTGTATCCATTACTGCACACTAAAGCTCATGTTTCATTAACTTTTAAATGACACCTATTCATTATTTTTTGTGAAATTAGTCTCATTGTCACTAATGGGACTCTGCAAGCATCCTGCCTTACAATAAAGACAAACAGTTAGACTAGTACAGTATGCCTTTTTCACGCTGTTCAATCCACTTAGTTCCCAATTGAAACTGCTGCCAATCTGAGGTTCTTCAATATCGCTTTAGTCTCAGTGGTCGTGAAGAGTATTGATTCCGAAATCCATGATGGAATAACATCCTGAATCATGAAAGCTCTGTGCTGTATGTCCATCTACAGGCACTAACCGACACGCTCTACCTTCAGATGTGGCTGTAAATACACCTATGGCCGTACCTTTTTATCACTGAGCCCAGACACAGTATCAATGTACTCCTCTTGAATCATAAAGGCAGCCAGGTTGGCAGTGTAGCTAGCCAGGAAGATGACAGCAAAGAAAGCCCAGATGAGAACCATGATCTTACTGGTGGTTCCTTTGGGGTTCTCTACTGGAACAGAGTTATTAAAAACCAGAGCCCACAGAAGCCAAATTGACTTCCCTATTGTGAACTTAGAACCTCCGGCCTCTGACAGAGAAAAACGGGCGAAACAGAGAAAAAAGAAATAAAGAAAGAAGATTGTTAATAGTTAGATATGCATTGCAAAAGGGTTTATTTGTTAATTGTGTTATTGTAAACTGCATCAAATTGAACACCGTAGTTACATCATCACATAGCATTTCAGTATGAATAAGAAAGTATTTTTAGAAAGAAAGAAAAGTATAAAAAAAAAACGATTCCTTCATTCCTGAGCACATGAGTGTCTGTGCCAAAGGACAATGAAGAAGAAAACAAACAATAAAGGGAGAGCGATAGATAGCACAGTAGCAAAGTCTGCAGTCTTTTATTATACATGAGCTTCTGAGAAACTGCCTGCACCACAAAAATCAAGCGCAATAAAGAGCAGAGGTGAGCACAGCCATTAGCACTCCTGAATAAACTCACAGACAAAACAACTGTGCCCATTTATCTTCTTTAAGCAAAGCTAGAGTCTACTAAAATGTGACCTTATTAAAAGGTTACTGTACGTGGAAACCAGACTCACTCTTGCCGCTCTGAAGGCTGCGGTTGTACCCCACAGGACTGAAGAACTCAAAGATGAAAACGGTCACAGCCACAACAGTCAGGCACATAACAAACATCATCACCCACACAGCAGGGCTGTAGGGCTCTGAGAGAAGACACAAAGGGAAGAGTACAGAGAGATATCATAAACATTTTTTCCCCTTCACTTGAGCTCATCACAGACCAGGGATAACATACACACCACGAGTACAGCAACTATTTTAGCTGGAGGGGATATGTCTGCCCACTTTTAGAAATGGGAGATATGAAATTTTCTGCTTGGTCGTACAGTGAAGGAAAGTAATTTTTGTTGGCCACAAAACCCGTCAACTTTAAGACAAGGAGGAAACAAATAGCAACCACTAGCTTTAGCATCCATCTTTTATAAAGGTTAGCTCGGATAAACGCTTGAATAACAGAAGGCAAAAGTCATTCAAAATATGTACTGTATAGTTACAGTCCCATAAATGCTTTTATTAATAAATCCGCTGTACGCCATAGGCTATGCCAGGACAGTAGGTGGCGATGATGCATTCGTCTACAGAGTGATAAATATAAACAATCAAGACAATCAAGTTTTAATTATAGAGGCGATGCAGTTGGACTATAAAGCTACAAAATGTTGTAAACATTTTTGGAGAAGTGTTAATAACCACAATCCTATATGCCGCCATTGTTGTTTTGGTTATAGACGATTTCAGCAGTTACAACATAAAAAATTGCCATTCGTGAAAGACACGTCACTTCTGGTAAACTTATGCAAATAATCAATAACAACAGAGTAATTTTAGAGTAGTTTATTTATGATAACAAGTAAAAGTAATAACAAGTGGATAGGGCTGGGCAGAAAATCGGAAAAAACGAAGCTGCATTTACTAAACAGAGATGAATTTCACTGAGAAGCTAAGCAAAATCATGCATATAATCATGGACAATCACCTCCGATAATGTATGCGATTTTGCCTAGCTTCTTGGTGAAATATGGCTCTGTGTAGTAAATGCCGCTCTATCTGAAAGAAGGTGATGCCGATTTACTACTAATCATGAAGCCGGCTTTACTGACGAAATCGCAGCTGATTTTTTGCCCAGGCCTACAAGAAGATTATCTTCGTTCAAATCATAGCTAAAGCATATCAAATGACCTAAAGTTTGTGTGTAAAATTAATATTTACAATGTTAACTACAGATTGGCTGCCAAACCTCTCTTCACATAGTGTTGGATCTAGATCGCGTCTCACCTCGTCTTTAGGAAACCAAAACATTTGTTTTTGACAAATACCTATTTTCGACAAGGTATTTGTTCCAGAGTTCAGTTTTGTCACTAGCCAGACTATTAAACAAACAGAGACCGGAAGTTCCGTCCAGATGCGTAACGCGACAACACGCATACGTCCGATGATGACGTCTATACTCGTTCATGACTATAGACTGAATTATCCCATACGCTTGACGTCACTGTTATCACATATACGAATTTACATATCCTGCGTCCGAAATCTGTGACAGTTTGTACTGAAATAGATAACTCATGGACCGATTAAACAGTAAATACTATACAGTATGAAAATGGATAGTATCACATGACATAAGTCGTCATAACAACAAGTTAGTCAACTAATTGGAATGCCATTAAATAAGCGCAATTTAACCACAAGGGGCAGCTGTTAAATACATGTATTTGCATTTAAATACAGCCGCGTTACTGGTTGCAGACATTTTTTAATAAAACAATTAGGGGTGTGACGAGACACTTAATCCACGAGACGAGACGAGACACGAGATTGGGTTCACGAGAACGAGACGATATTTTTACACTTTTTAAGAAACCCTCGATGATAAAATAAATGAATAAGAAACTGAAATCATGTTATTTTTAAATGATTTAACTAATCAAGGACTGCCCCTAACAATTATTTTACTAACTGATAATGAAGTAATTTGTTATTTTTGGGTAATAAAAATAGACCCAAGTGAGCAGTAGCCTTTAAAATTACATAATAACGAAGATGCAATAATAATTGGTTCAAATAAAGTATTAAAACCAAGTTACATTAAACAACATTACATTAACAAACACATTACATTTGTGGTCTATAAATAAATAGCATTATGTATATATTATAACAAATGCCTGCAGGGGGCGATAGTAGACTCGTCTCGGATGCTATCTTCACTTTCACTTTAGACGGAAAAAAAACGCTTATTTTTTAGCCAAACAATGTTTAAATCCATTTGAATATTTAATATACGTCCATTTCTTTACAATAGAAATGAACATGCAGACATTAAATCATGTAAAGTCTGTGATGGTTTAATCTGCTGAGACTTCACATCTGACACTGATCTACAGAAAAACACAACACGTCTCAGACTTCATACGAGCTCCCAAACGAACATTATTGGAAACCCAAACAAAAAAGCAAATGCAGTAAAAGACAGAATATAATGCATGCACTGTAAGAGGCTAATTATACCAACCACGCTTTAAACGCTTGGAAACGCAAGGCGCGACGCACTGCCTTTTAAAAAAAAAAGAGCAGTGCGTGTCGACGCGGCTTTTAATATTGCTAGGCAACCACCTAGTCAGCTGTCTTGTCAATCAAATATTGAAGCGTGCGCTCTTTTGCTGTTGACTGTCATATTAGCAGAAACTTTAAAAAGAGGATGCTTGATCTGACCTTGTTTTAGGGTGAGAGGTGCACAAACACGCAGGAGAGAGTGAGCGAGTGGAGTCCGGTTCTTCAAAGCAACTGTAAACTTTCCTCACCACAACGTAAGGCCCGCATCTCCCCTCATTCGAGTGGACAATGGAAAGACGCGAATGACGTCGGGCGCTTCTCCGCTCTCAGCGTTCCTTCAAAGGCGCGTGCTGCGGCCGCCGGCAAAAACCGCAAGGCGCTCAGCGCGCATAAACAGCGCGCAAACGCTCCATGCCCATAGAATATCATTTAAAAAAGGCGCCTGCAACTGCCTCCTCCGGAGGTCGCATATGCAGGCTGCATACGTCATTAAGGTTTATTTCAGATCATTAACTGAGCATTACATTCGCAAGTCGTGAGCATATTACAACAATTTGCAATTAACTAAATTATTAGTAAACTTTATAATTGTTAGTCTCTAAAAAGACAGTCTTTATGAAGTAAATGCAGTTTAAAAATGCGACCTCCGAAGGATGCAGCCTTTTTTTTTTGAGAAACGGCCAGAATTTCACCTACACAAGAAATCTCGCGAGACACACTTAATCTCGCGATACACATTTAATCTCGCGAGATCTCGTCGCACGAGATCTCGTCACATCCCTAAAAACAATGCATCTCCTTCTTCATTGGATAACTCCTCTACTGGAGGCTCACGGGATAGCAAAGTGTCCATCAAATGCACACTTTAGGATCTTGCAGGAAGCAGAAGATTATCCTGATACTTTTCGCATGCTGTTTTTGGAATACAATAAACACAGACATACTACTAGCCTCACCTACTGCTTTTCACCTACCATATAGTATTGAAGTAGGCGTTTTCGGACGTAGCGATAGTTTACATGGAGAGACACGGAGTCGTTATTAAAAACTTGCATCTTCAAAAGTTAGCATTTTCAGGACCCTAAAACGCTGTCTTCGTGTACACAAACAGCCAAACTGCATTAAAACGTTTCCGTTTATGGTCGAAATTGTTGTCGTATAGTGTGTGAGTGTATCCATGGAAACTAGCAACTTAAAACCATGTCATACATGCCTGATGAGATTTATATTGCATCCTCTCACTTTTCAAATCCTTCTGAAAACATTCATATTTCTAGTTAAAATAACGCAAAAATCTTCCTAAAGAATGTTGACTTAGTGCTTTTCACTGAAGTGTGATAAATAGCTTGTTTTGAAAGGGAACTGTAAGTCTGATTGATGAGCTCTGAAATGATACGCACCAATACCTGAAAAGTCGTACATCATAATCACATGCAGCCGAGACTGATTAAAGTCAAATGCGAAGCATTACGGCTCTGACGGGGCAAAGACTTACCGAGAAAGGCAGAGGGGGAGACGGTTCCATTACTACGAGAGACCATGACGCTGATGCCCGTCTCCACGAAGGGCACGGAGAAGTCCACGACTTCCGACCTCTCCTCGTTGATAGTGAGGGAGCCGATTGCCATGTCTGCACGCTTGTACACAACCTAGTAAACAGGATAAAGTCAATGTATTTATTTTTACTTTTTCATATTTGTCACACTGAAATCATAGGGAGATGAAGTCGTAACAGGATGGGGAAATGAAAAAGCCAGACGCGGGAGCCAAAGTTCAGCCGTCAAGCCAAGGCTCTAACAGAAGTGAAAAGTCTTCTAAACTTCTAAACATAACTTACTGCATTCAAGTTATTCGATTACCTACATCAGAACTTGAATCTCACAGCGGAGCCATCAACCGAGATGAGTCCACAGCATGGAATCAGCATTTCGGCTGAACACAGGGACCATATGCGGCGCGTAACAGGTGGCCTATCTGCAAATTCAGAAACCCTCTTCCAGCCTCCAAATCTAATTAATATTCATTCCACATACTGGCCGCATTCCAGTATCCATAAATTGGTGGGGCAGATAGTGTACCAAGACGCCGGCACACATAGACGCTACAGGAGGCAGGTTATCCATCTCTAGACAGTATACCTCATACAGAGAGAAACATGTCGAGGAATACCAAAAAGGAGGGACAATATTAACATCTTTACTTTCCAGTTGAGCTCTTTTCTCTCTCTCAGACTTCTGTTTTATATTCTCGAACGGTGTGAAAAGCCCATGATGCAGAGGAATAGGATTTGCGGTGCCGATACATGCTTGAGTCACCCCCTAAAATCATGCAGGTTACAAGCTTTTCCAAATCTCCTTTGACAGCTTGAATGCTGTATTGATTTGAACGAGATGCACATGTGCCTACTGTGCATATTATATATGCGTGTGCGCATCTGTGTTGGATTTGCTCAGGTAATATAATTTCCGCTCTGCATCTGTGGTGTAGTGATGGGTTTTGAGTCCTCGTGGAAAGTGACCCTGCATGGTTGTTGGTCTGCAGAGACCGTGGAAAGAACATTGATGAAGTTGTTAAGTAGCGAGAGAGCGAGCTGCAGCCCTGGTCATGCTGCAGGCCAGCACAGAGCACAGGGGAAATGTGGACCTGTCGGAGACAGAAGATCAAAGCTGCTTGCACGCGCACACGCTCGCAGCTTGAGAAAATAACCCTTAGCACTGCGCCTACAGGGGCTGTGCTGACAGCTGATTGGCTAAGCATCAAAATGCATCACGCAGTAAAGAGCGTGAAAGCAAATGAGGGAGACAGGGTGAGAGAATTTTTGAGGGAGAATGACACCCTGGTCCAAAATCTAGTGAGCTGCAACATTTATAGCCATCATAGGAGCACTCCCAATGCCAAGGGTATTACTAGAGGTTGCAAGACTAGTGCACTGCAGACGGAAAAAAACACATGCGAATAGAAGAAGCACAAGCAATTAAGAAGTCACCTTCATCAGTTTAACAACACATGCACTGCAAATACCCACAACACCAAATACAGAAGACAGATTTGTTTGTTATTTCTGTGTCCAGCCCCATACTCTAAAATTTTATTAACCTGATAAACTGCCAGATTCAAATCACACCACACAGAAAGATATGCAATGGATTTTTGCAGAGAGATTGCAGCATTATTCATATTCATACAAATAACTACTCAAATAGTGTTTAGCCACATTGGGTCAGTTTCCACAGACATACCTTACAAAATCAATACTGGCGTGCATCTTGAGACAAAACAATGGCAATGATATATGTTAAAGAGCAACTATCATCCAATTCACGGTTTTACATTTCCTTTGGTGTGTAAGTGTGTATTAGTACATGTTAATGATATGCAAAAGGTACAAACCCCAAGGAAAATGATGATGTGAGTTATTGTTACCAACGTAAATCTCTTTTCTTGGACTACAACCAACACACGGATTGTAGTCAACAGTTTACTTCCTGGGATTGATGATGATGTAGACAAAACCGACATTATCGTAATTCCTCCCGCTTTGACTCACAGCCTGTAAGTTAACTCCTGTGAGCATTGCATTCTGAGTGAATCTTTCAAACATGGTAAGAAGCGTCACATTTCCAGCTGACGTCAGAGGTATTTAGGCCAATCACAATGTTCAGATTAGCTGGCCAATCAGGGACACAGTGCTTTTCAAAATTAATGTGTTTGAGGAAGGCAGGATATCTGAATAATATGTTTTGTAACCATAAACCACTCGAACACTTATTATACCAAATACACAAAATAACATTGTTTTTAGCAATGAAATAGGTGCTCTTTAAGATTTCTCATCAACTCTTTCACCGCCATTGATGAGATATCTCGTCAATTAAGAGAAAACGCTTCCCCGCCAATGACGAGATTTTCCGTCTTTCCGCAATACCGCTATTATCCACCAGGTGGGGTTACCCTTCCGCAACTTTTTAAACCCGGAAGTATTGTCCTATGGCAAGCGGCTGCATGTCCGTGTCTGTTTTAAAGATCGCTCTGAATGGGATCTCTATGAAAAGTCCGTCACAAAAATGGAATTATCTCTGCTTTTTGCTCAAAATGTGGTGTTTTTGCAGAAACCTACCCATATTCAAAAGCTGATTACAAAAGATCCACTGAAGGTAGGATGAAACGGTTTTTTTTTTTGTTTGAAAGCAGAGGGTCTGTTCTTTCATTTGGTATATTGTATGTTTATATATTTAAAGAAGAACATTTTCTGGAAGGCATTCAACTTTGGTGAAAATCATGAAAAATGCTGGCGCTGGCTGGCAACTTTTTTAAAAAACGCTGGCGGTGAAAGAGTTAAAAGGTGTTTTTAAATTAAGGCAGCATAAACATGCATTTTAGTCTATGACTAAGATAAGCCCGGTCCAGGAAACTGCCCCATTATGTGTTTATTTTATGTCACAAACTTTCTGCATTTGGTTCTATTGACAGTATTTGCATCACATGTGCTGTTAAGCTGATGAATGGTTTTTTTTAATATGTGCATGTGTTTCCTTCCATTGCAGTGCCGTGACCTCTGTTGATACCCCTTATTTTGCCCAAAATAAAAGGTAGTATTGCAGGTATCCCTTGTGGTAAGGGATGCACTGTGACAAACCATGTTAAAAAATAACAAGGAAGAGGAAATGAGAAATCAGCAGTATACCCCATTTTAATTCAAGACTGAAGCATTGAGTATCTTGGAGAATAAATATACTGAATACCAAAGTATAGCTTAGTAACACTCTAACGGGGGAAAACACACCAAACGCGAATTCAATAATTTGCGCCAGTAGATTACATTCAAAGTCTTCACAAATGATGCGATATGAGCTGCGAAAATACACACAATTTGAAGTTAAATCCCGCAAGTAATCTAGATTGAGGAATGCGGTGCTTCGCATTTGATTGTATGCACTATAAACTATATTGTCTAATGTCAACTTTGTGTAAGGAGCGCTCTTCGTGTGACATTTTGGTTAATTCACAGTGCTACAGATTTTCTGGAATCTGTGTGTCCATTCACACATATCCTGTAAACGCCGCAAAGACAGGACATCAGGGTGTGCACTTAACTATATCATTCGGACAACACATGCATCCTCACTATGACTCACCCTTGTTCCTGCCTTTTGTTCACATAGGGTGGGTCCCAGGACATTCCGGGATCAATCCCGAGATCAACCTCAGGACATATTTTTGTGTTTACACAGAAGGGACTATGGCAACTATTTGGTGATATTTTGGGATCAAAAATCTGTGTGGTTTTAAGTTGCATCCCAAAGCGTTCAAACTTAGTCACTAATTCCATAAAATTCAGTAAGGAAGGCAGCTTTCAGCGCTCTAGGTATTGAAACAAATCCATGGTTAAGAAACAAAGGACAATGATATGAGAAGAAAAAACTGTGGAGGAGAGCTGGAGACATAAAAGACATATAAGAAAACGTGAGAAATATTAAGACCAGATGAGTGATGAGGCAATGAGACATTGAAAAGAGTCGTTTCCATTTCCTAGCAACTGTCTCGAACGGGCATCATTGAGGGGTGTGAACGGCACAGCGGGGTCTCTTTCTCGAAACAACAACCTCCTGTCTGTCATACACACACGCCATCACAGCTCGTTGTTGACTGCTTTCATGGCTCTGTCTTGGCTATGTCTGCACTCCTCCTTGTATGTGTGGGTGAACCATTAGCCAAATCCCTTGCCGCTGTGTTAAAAGGATTCTGAGTGTTACAGTAGTTCTGGAGGTCAGCAGATACGGGTGGGAATTCAGTCATCAAACAAACCAACAAGTGACCTCTGTTACATTACACAGCATGCTGAAATTAATGTTCAAATGCTTTACATAAAGAAAGATCACACACACAACCCACACAAAAACCCAGAACTGCTTAGTTCCAAGACTTGGTGAGGAAGAGAAAGAGATGTTGCATCTTAATATATTGCAATTTTAGCTTTTTTGACAAAATTATGCAGCCAATAAGGCCACATTTACTTTGTGGAGAATGCATTGTGACAAGCTCAGTGATAAAGTTACTCAAAATAGCACATAAACTGAGACAAATGTACATTATAAGAAATAAAAACGTATTTCAGGTTCTACTTAAATAAGTTTGCTTAAATTTGTGCGGCACACGCAGAACATTTTTAAATGAGTCTGGTATGAGGTACTATCATAAAAGGAAGCTACTGGGCAGCTCAGCAGGTTTTGGAACAGAGCTCATGCTCACATTGTCTCTACACAGCAGCCTCTTCATTCACGCACTGCACCAACATCTTTTCTATCCCATAATCCTAGTGTTTGATCATCATAACTACTAATACTAAAGGGAATAGCAGTCTTGGCTTTAATCTGTAGTCCGCTCCCTACTCAACGCTTATATTTACATATGCAAGCGTAGTCTTCTCAGGGATACTGCTGACAGTGCATCCAGGGCACTCGCTCATGAGTGGGGTGAATAAAGAGAGGCACTGATGGAAAGACAACAAACATGATCTGTTTGAAGTAGCAAAAGACAAGAAAGCCTCGCTCACCTCTCCCACCATCCCATTCCAAACTCCATCAATCTTTTTCCCGTGTTTCCCATTGGTCACCAAGTAGAGATCATAAGTGAAGCCCACAATTCTGGCCAGTCGCTTAAGGATGTCAATGCAAAATCCCTTGCAGCACTGCTTCATAGGCGCCACCCCTTCCTGAAGTGCACTGTCATCAGAAAGACAGAATGTAAATGTAACTTTAAAGACTCGATAAAACTGCTTGGATTTTCTGTTCTGTGTTGACAAATTATTGAATGCAAAAGTTTAATGAGACACGTTAAATGGGTTTGTTCCTTTCTAAATGGCACATGCACTTTAGTTATTACGCGAAACCTTTTTAAGGGGGAAGGGATATTCTCATTCTACACAGCATTAAGAAAAAATCTATAGTGCATGATGATGAGTCATCAGTATGTACATTTTCAGAGAAGACAGTAAAGGTTTGGTTAAAATAAGCATGGACTAAAAGCCACAAAACTCAAATTTTATGTTGACAATGGCAAATAAAAATTTATTTCCATGATGTCAGCAGAGAAGATATAAAAGAAATAGTGTTACCAACAGAGAGTCAGAGAGTTACAAAGGATAAATGAAAGGAGACAGAGGACAGGGGAAAGGAAAACGACAAGGTGGCCTGTGAGGAGTATGTTGTCTTTGTACAATTAAGTGATATACCCGAGAATTATATAATGAGATGAAATGCAGGCTTTCACATGAGAAGTGTGAAAGCAAATGAGGCAGCATCCACAGAGGCATGTGAACACTCCAAGAGTTTTGTGTAGATTGACAAGTAACATAATGGCTAACCATGAGCAGAAATCGCCATAAGGCAAAGAAAAAACGAGAGAGAGAGAGAGAGAGAGAGAGAGAGAGAGAGAGAGAGAGAGAGAGAGAGAGAGAGAGAGAGAGAGAGAGAGAGAGAGAGAGAGAGAGAGAGAGAGAGAGAGAGAGAGAGAGAGAGAGAGAGAGAGAGAGAGAGAGAGAGAGAGAGAGAGAGAGAGACATTTGATCAATTGCAAAGCTAAGATAGTCAAGTCTAGCCCCTGGAACTTCGGTGAGATATCATGGAAAAAGCAAGAAATACAGAGATAAAGGCAAAGATAAAAGAATATGACAGATGACTGGAGAGCAATTAGACAGTTTTTTTTACATCTAAGGAAGGGCCATTTTTACAGCCTCTATCATGGAAAGTTAATCCAACTTAAAAAGGATGGGACTTTTTTGGATTTCAACAGAAATATAGTTACATGCGAATCCAAATAATTAACTGCATATAAAAAAGTGGCTGGGAATATCTTCATACAAAGATAATTTAAAGACACTATGTTATTATTACATAAAAACAATCAATGGACATTGCAAAAGGCAAATTAGTATACAGTATGAAGAGCTCAGATGCAAAACCCTCTAACTGTGCGTTCACACCAGCTGCGGTGGAGGCGGCAAAAACGCGCTAGTCTGCAACTCTGCGCGCTCCCTGTAATCACATGACTCCTAGAGCAAGCTCCTTATTGGTGAATGCGGTGCGAATATCCGGCAAAGTTCAGATTTTTCAACATGCACGTTTCCCGAGGCAACACTTAATTCGTGCGCGTTCTGCACCATTCGCACCACGCCATTCCCGCGTACCGCACTGCAAGATGCCTATTGGGTCTTTGCATTGACTTAACATGTAAATCACTCGCGCTTGCCGCCTCTTCTGCGTCTGGTGTAAATGCCATAAGTGCGTGACATGACATGACCTGACATGTTTTTTGTAAATGAGCATTTTTTATCAGACTAAGCAGATTTGAAGCTTCGAAGATTTGATTAATGTATGACACATGCCGAAAGCATTAGGTTAATAATATCATTATCTAATTTTTTACGGAGGTCTTTCTAGAGATGAAGGGTTACTTCAAGTTCACAATTCATGCAGAATTAACAAACAGGTGAAATGGAGAAAATTAACATTAATAATAATTAAACCAAATTATTGGGTTGACTGGCCTAATTTGAAACCCCTTGAAAACAATACATACAGTTACTTTCTCTCCATAACAAATGGCAGTGACAGAGTGATCAGTACTAACGTGGCATTGAGAGGCCGCCGGCATGGCACCGAGTCCCTAATGCAGGTTCCAGAAGAAGGGTCTGCCAGCTCTACAATAACAAATGGGCGCTCCTCCAGGGTCACAACCCTTAGGTGCTGGGCATCATCGGGTGGCTGCAGAAATGGGCTGTAGCGAGACCAAGCAGGGTATCTCAGACGTAACACCCCGTTCTCCCACCATCCTACCTAAGACCATAGAGACAACACATGGTCAAGGGTCAGTTGATGAAATATGCCGAATAAACTGATAACACAACTTTATCTGAATTAAATTGTTCACGAATCTATAAACGATGTAAGTCAGATCCTTTTAAGAAATTTTACAACAACCTGTTCCAAAAAGATATTGATGCTGGATTTTGGAAAAAAAATGACTTCTCACTCAAATATGCCATGAAGAGGGTAAGGAGGATGGTGAGAAATGAAAGCCTAATGTTGCTCTATGAGCTTGAGGGCTCTCTAAAAACAGTCTTGTGCCCTTTTTACTCGCTAGGGAATGAGTAGATTTTTCTTTTCAGAGAAATAAAAAGAGGGATTTTTGGCTAAGTGATAGGACGCAGAGGGAAAGGTTACGAGCCTGAGAAAAACAGAGATGGGGCAAACGTGTCAAGCTGGGATACAGCAATATAACTGAGCACATAATCCATATACTGAAGACTAAGACCAGTAGCACCGTAGTCTGTACATATCAGAAAAAAGTGTACTTCACACATACAGTACAGAATCCCTTTGTTTTTAGTATCTAGTTCAAATTATATTTACATATTTATTTAGCAGACAACAAGGCATGTAACAACACAAGCAATTCATCAGTTGTATCAAGTACAAGAATGCTCAATTTAACAGAAAATTCTCATTATTGAGTAATTGACTCGTGTAGCACAACTGATAAACTTGCCGCAGCT
Organism: Paramisgurnus dabryanus; assembly: GCF_030506205.2. Lineage (NCBI taxonomy): Eukaryota > Metazoa > Chordata > Actinopteri > Cypriniformes > Cobitidae > Paramisgurnus > Paramisgurnus dabryanus. Next base: position 21,246,522 of record NC_133349.1, read on the forward strand.
CCGAGTTCAAACAAGGCAACTATGGCACCGGTTCACTGTATAGCAGAATTCACATTAAATTGCATAATATGCTTTAGTTGCATGAATTGTTTCTCTACCTCCACAGAGCATTGACATTCACTGTATAAAATGAATTTATGTTTGTGACAAAAAAATGATATTTTTTTTAAACAAACTTTGCAGTTTGTAAGCAGCACATACTTTACCTATTACTGTGTTTTACCAATCCCTATACTCAAACTTTGCTAGCAGCACTGAGCTGTAAGACTCTTACTGACACACGCACCAGCAGAGAGTGGCAGCTATCAGCAGCAAAGCAGCCCTTGAGAGCCATTCACAGGCCGCATATCCAGCAAAAGACGTTCAGCTCTTAGAAAATCGTTACAAAGTCTCTTTGGCAGGCAGAGAATAAATATACTTCACCTTCACTGCGTGTATGCACGTGTGTGCATGACTCTAATACATCAAGCCAGCAGCTGGCTGCAAGTAGACTTTGCATATTAGCACAGGATCAGGGCAGAGGCGTCTAATTGAAAGGAATAGAGCAGGAAATGGCAACAGTCAGCTTGTGAATTCCTGCAAGCGCTGGGCTAGTTATCCCGCTTACAAAGGCGCTGAAATCAAACGCATCCGGTGTGGATCACTGGAAATTACAAAAAACGATTCCGCAACATCCCCTCACCTGGTCCCCGTCTCATCCTCTGTTCATCAATCTGTCTGCTTAGGTCACTTTGACTGTCCATTTGTCTGCTCGTTCATCCGCCTCCTCTGCCTCTCAAACATCCACCTTTACAGTCTGTTAACCCAAAATCCATTTTCTGTGAGCTGCTTTCGAAGGCACAGACAGGAATTGGAAGGGAACAGGAAGGGAATGTTGGCTTGGGCGAACATCTGACAGACAGCGTCACACCGAATCCGCCACGGAAAGATCTGAACAGGTGACAGTGCCTTGTATTAAGGTTGTCTGAACAGCTTTATAAAATATGCATGGCATGTCAGAAAGCAGTACAGTAGCCAGGCAAGGTAGGTGTGAGTGTGTATATAAGTGGGTTTTAATATTGCTTGAGGGATATAAATACTAACGATGTACAGTGTTTCGTGCCATGCCCTTATAATACTACTTAATGTGTTGAAATGCCCTGTCTTTTCTTTCTCTCTCTCTCTCTCTGATCTTTTTCTTTTATCCCACAACATTTCTTACTATCTCCCACACCGCTTTCTCCATCTCAACCACATTCGGCTCTCACAGCCGATCTGTGTCAGCGGCAGCCAGACGTCTCGACTCTTTTCAGCTGGAGAATGTGGGCCAACAAAACGACCGAAATAGGAGCGCCGGGGCATGTGTGGAAAACCAGAGATCCTGCGGTGCATAACAAAGACCTGGAGTAGAAGAAATCTGGACCCAAGCTGAGGGGGCAGAGTCTCATGCAAACAGAGGTAGAGCTGCCCCCTGATCAAACAGCATCTCTCCTGGGTAGGGATAATACTTTCACAGGGTGAAATACAAACATGCTTCCATGACACCCCCGTCCCTGTGAACGTCGCTCTGAGAGCCAACTAGAGGAAGCATGAAACCAGACGATTTTCCCCCCGCGCAATCCTCCCAAATCCACTTGGAGGATTTTCACAGCATAAACACACATGGACACATTCTGACAGGTACAATAGAGAAATGTGCTTGGCATTTCTATTTTTTATAATGTGTCTCCCCGTGGTATATATATATATCGATTTATAAGAACCGCATTCACTAACAATGTCAAAAGTAGCAGTACTTTACGCAAACTCTGTGGAAAAACACCAACACCGACTCAATTTGGTACCCAACTGCTGTCAGACTGACAGGCGGCTGCTGTCGAAAGCGCGTGCAAAAGCTTGTGCTTCACGGTAATGCAACTGAACACTCGAATGACCAAATGCACTCCTTGGTCAGAATGCCTGCCTTGGGGTATTACTGTAAACAAAAACACGGACTAAACAAATAAATACTTAAATAAATAAATATCTGCATTTGACCTTGACGTTTCAGTTTAGTTAAGAACTATAAGTTTAGAATATTTTAGCTATGTTTAGATTTCTGTGTGATTTCATCATTTTGATTAATATTGTAATTAAAGAAATATTATAAGCAAAAGTGAATTACAGCCTTATATTGCCTGTGTGCTGCTATATGGCCATTATGTGTGTATACTGCTTCAATACAACAGTTCAAAAGAAAGTAAATAAGACAAACAAAGGATTCTCCTAAAAACCTACTTTGTTGCATCACAGATTGAGGGTCTGCTAGTTTAAAGGCGGGGTGCATGATCTCCGAAAGCCAATGTTGATATTTGAAATCACCTAAACAAACACGCTCCTACCCCAATAGAATCTGGACCTTCTTTCAGGGTTCCCACACTTTAGGGTATTTTCACATCTGTAGTTTAGTTCATTTGGTCTTTTTAGGAGTTTTGGTTCCTTTTCAAATAGTGCTGCACAATTAATCGCATCGCAATCGCAATCGCGATGTCAGCCTGTGCAATTATATGACAGCAAAATGTTGCAATTATATTAAATAAATAAATGTGTGGACTTGTTAACACAAACTTTCTGATAACAGTTTGATGATTTTCCTTGCGGTTTAAAAAAAAGAAAGAAAAATGAACAAAAACGGCAGTGCACGTGTGGCATGCACGTGTGTGGTGTGCTTCGTCACTTATACCAGAGCGAAGATGGATGCAGAGGAGGTTGACAGTGATCTGGTAGCTAAAAAAAAACTCTATGTCTGTTGTATGGCGGTATTTTGGATTTAGGATTACTGACACTGAGCAGTTGCTACATCACGTGGCAATACGAAAACATTTCTAGTTTTACAAATACAAATTTTAGCTAAACTGTGTGTGGATTTTCCAGAGCTGCCAACTTCTGAGTTCAGCTTGGAGTGAGATTTTTTTTTTTTTTGGGGGGGGGGGGGGGTTGGGGTTGTGGTAATAATTTTTTATATAAGTCCTAACCATTTGCCAATTGATAATAGTGTGGATTTTAGCTATTTCTGTGTTAAATAGTTGGAAAAGACTGCGTTAAAATGGTTCAATACAAATCGAATCATATTTTAGAAATTAAATTGAAATAAAAGCTTTTACTGAGTTTAAATGCCTGAGATTAGAGTCTTTACTATTGTTTTATACACGTATGCTTTCCTTCTGATAAAAGTGCCAAAAAAGTTCTTAAAATCTAATGAATACTGGTCTCTGTAAAATGTATAACTGCAGATGACAGCAGCTTTGATTCAGTTTATCCAGTGAGAAAGAGAAGCGTAAAGTGATGATTTGTGATTGGTGATAGAGGGACTGTCACAATCAAATAAACCAAATTAGTAGTTTATATTAAACTAAAGCAAGAGATAATGTGTACGTCAAGACCATATAATTATATTTCGTATATAGCCTATTATTGTTTATAGATGTCAAATATAAATTGACCTTTTTCTCTTTTATTAAAACCTGTCACCGCAAACATCACGCAGGCTTGTACTGCTTGCAAACATACACACGTGACGCGAGTGATGGTTGATTAAAATTGCTGTTTTCTGAGGGTATCTGCGTGCGTGGAATCCGGGCAATTCTCTGCTTTTCATCCAGACCTTGACGCTTTGTGTGTTCGACTGGTGCGGCGCTGACTGATCGGCGTATGACATCAGAGTCACGCGATAGCAAAGGTAAAGGCGGACCCTTTTGTAACATTTCGACTTGCTCTCGCGGTACTCTGATGTCCTCGCTGCCGAACTTCCTGCGCAGCGCCACATAAAGTGAAATGCTCTTTGACTCTTTGCAGCAAAGTACCAGCACCATGAGAAGTGGTGGCACATAAGACAGTGAAGGTACGCTAAAATATAAAAGTGTCAATACTGTGAGCACTGCTTTAGCTACTTACATCGTGCGTTGCTCTTTCACCATCGCGCAGCCGCGCACTCGCTCTCTGTAGTTTGTAGCTGGCGCTTCGGCATTTGTAGACAATAACTCCACCTTCTTTGATTTGATTCGCCTTCGCATCATTTTGACTTTGACGAGCGCTTTATGCTGTTTGAGGCACGCCAGATAGAGATAGGCGTTTTACAGTATTTACAGTTAGGTATTTTTATAAAATTATTTAATGTCTTGTATTAAACTCAATGGGAATCTAAATGGTGGGTACGAGCCTGCGTGAGAAAATGGATGTGTGGCGTGAGAGCGTGAGAATGGGGTCAATTGCGTGAGTCTCACGGCGAATGCGTGAGAGTTGGCAGCTATGATTTTCTTTAAAACCCATCAAGTTGACTCATGATACCATTTAGTATAATCGCAATCGCACATCGCAATTTTAGCATCAATAACCGCAATGGGAAAAATTACCCAAATCGTGCAGCCCTATTTTCAAACCACACTGATTGCCCTGGTCCGCACCAGTTGAAACAAACCAAAATTCAGTCATGTGATAAGATCCACATCACTCATTGGCCACGTGAATTTGAACATATTTCCTAAACTGCTTTTCGATCGGTCAGAATCAAAGTGCGCAAAGTAAACAAAAAGGAGGAACATACAGCAGACACCATGGACAGACAGCTGTGCGCTGTAATTATGTTTCCTTGGTTGTTATACATAGTTTGCATGCAGCACTAGACAAACTGTTCATTTCCAGAATTAATCGCAGATACGGCTTGAAAACAACGTTTTGATGCACAACAAACGGCGAAGACACCAAATTTCTGAGGCTTCACCCGCACCTCCTCACAACTCCAGGTATGTCCGCAATCTGTCATTGTGCTAATATTGCTAATAGAAACTGTCAACAAACACTTCCTCATCCAATAATGAGCTGTGCAGCTGACTACGGCAGCTGGTTTAGTACAAAATGCGCAGTACTTTTGCAGTTAGGTCGGTTCGATCTCGGATCGTGTTCTCACCACAAATGAAGGATTTTCCAGGTCCAATACCCTCAAAATCAAGGACTAAATGTGGGGACACATTTCAAGTCACTTGAAGTGAGAGCAAGGTTACATCGTGTTACCTTTTAAGATACATTGTTACAGTTCCCTTTTGAGGGAACTCACGCTGTGTCACTGCGGTGAGACTTTGGGGACCCTCCAGGGGTAGTGCGTCTGAATGTGTATATCAAATTCAACCAATGGTGAGGCTTAACGACAAAGACAGGGTGACGCAGGAGTCAGGAAGTATATCGCTATCTGAAATATTGCCAAAGACGGCGTTACAGGGACGCAGGAAGTATGGCAAGGTAGACGCAGCGTCTCGTTCCCTTCTCAGGGGACAACAGTTACATATGTAACCCGAGATGTTTCATGTGTCAAAACACAACTATGCAATAAGCATTTTGGTATGAATCAACATTCGCATACAGAAGATATAAGAATTTAAAACTAACAGTTTAGCATGGGTGCTTAAGAGTCTAGAACTTTCATAATATAATCCTATACAGCACAGGGATTAATATGGATTTTTTTCAAAAAAAATTCTTGCATGAAACAGATTCAAGCACTTTTAATGACCTGTATCTATGTATGTATATTTTCAAAAACTTCCCAGTGCCTTGAATTTTTTCCCCCAGATTCACAAACTTTCAAGAACACGTGGGAACACTGTTCTTTTGATAGACCCGCCCCATACATATGCAACCCAGGCAACGATGTCAATTAGTAGACATGCCCCTTACTGTTAATTGGCTACAAGTGTGTTTTGTTACTCAGCCCGAATCCCTTTTCCAGTGTGTTTTTCAAAAATCATGCACCCCGCCTTTAAAAGATGTGTCAAAGCCTTGGCTAGGACTAACATAGCATTTTCAAATTAGTAACAGGCTTGGGCTTTTTCTGAGAAGTCAGTGGAGGCTGGATGTGTGTGACAGTGTGAGTTTGACACAGTGAGCACAACTAACCAGGTGTGATAACCAGCATTCACTGTGACAAGTCTGCTGAGGGAGTTTGTCTTAGTATTATTTTAAACAAGTAACTGGGACATAATGGCCTGTCCTATATCAGCACTTGGAACACCTTTCCATCAATTAGATTTGAACCGAAACTATCTACTCTGTAACAATATTTAATTTTCTAAAAAGGGGTATCGAAATAGTGTTTGCTGTGGTATATAAATCGTTATTTCAAATCATGACATTTTCACTGGTCTTGTCCTCGACTAAATGTGACTCTATCCGTGAAATCCATTTCATAATCTTTGATTTCTCTTATTGATTTCACTTTCATTTTAATCTTTGACATGGCCTCACTCAGTCAATATTAAAGATATGAAGGTTATATTTTCACACAATGTAAAATGATATTCTGTAGAAAACAGTAAATCACAAAAAATGGTTTTAAAAGGCAGGCTCACGAATGCTGATAGTGATGAATGGAAAAATGTAATCAAAAGTACTGTACCAGCTGGTTTGATCTTTATTTGTTAAATGCCTATAAATGCTTCATGTCAAGCCATCACATAAAGTGCTTTGTGCACAACGAGGCTTCTAAAAAATGAGTCATCCACATCCATTGTCTACCCTGTGTTAGACAGAATGCATTTAAGAGACCCGGAGACAAAAACACAGCGAAGACAAAGACAGCGAGCATCAAGTTTTAATAGAGCATCCTTCTTAAACAAATGGAATTTGAAAACCTCCTATAGTCAACGTGAAACCCTTTAAAATGTACATTATGGCGGCCCATTAAATATTTTATGTGATTTACAAAGACTCTGTGACTCTATGAAGTACCAAAGCATTCAGAACTCAAACAGCACATCTCGCATGAAACAGAAACACCGCTGACAGAACCGGCGCCCTGCAACCCTCGCGGTGCTCTTGCATCATCATAAGTTCGGTTTGTTGGGTTTTTGAGATATTCAGGGGGGAAATTCACCAAGAACAAGTTGCGTTGTATATTTGCATTCACCGTCTGCACTTTTCAGCACCCGATTCACTAAAGCAATTATGCAAATCGGGTGACAGCGCAGACGTCCACGAAAATTAGTCCTGAATGTAACTTGCACACTGTAAATCCGTATATATCTCGCAGGCCAATTCTGATACTGTAGGTTGTGGAACATGGAGATGACAACCGCAACCTACTGTACAGTAGGCTACTTTACAAGGACTGTAGGACATCAGGTCGACCGCTGCAATCCAGCAACATGAACGTGCTCTTTAAAATGCTGAAAGCGCTCTCGTCTATACCGCACGGTTTGATAAATGCTTGCCTGTAACGCTCTTCTCCACCATTTGATGAATTACTGCTGTTATAGTCACTAGAAAATGCACACAGACGTCTTTTTAAATAAAATTTATTTTGGATTTCTCTGGGTGGTAACAATAATTGCGGCAGGCTTCTATAATAAGTCTGATTTACATATACAGGAGGTGTGTATGTGCCGAAAAGAAGGATAATGATTTAATTAAGTACTTATGCTAGTTCAGCACGTTCAACGAGTGGATTAACTGGATTGCGAGTGGTTTGCCGCTTGAATACCATTTGAGTAGCGCAACCATTCATCACGCCATTACTTGACCAAACAGTCACAGAGGAGTTCTGTTAAGAATCAAAAGCTATGTAAGATTTAAAGCAAATGAATGACAGTTGGCCAGTTTCATAACAATCTAAATGCAGAACGGTGGCAGCTGGGCTCAGCTCAGAAGCTGGCACCTAAACAAAGCCTACACAAGAACATCGGCGAAACAAACGATCAACACTCGACCTTTGGAGAAGCCCTGGGCAACACAATCCCCACACATCCTCTTACTCTCCCCGCCATGGGCCGTTAACGTGAACCTGTCCCCAGACAAAACTCGCTGTTGTTATGATTGCTATAGCTAATAAGCATTGATCTTAAGTCCTGTTGTGCTAATGAATACGCTGAGAATAATGCACGCTTGTAAATACTGATGACCAAAAGCTATGGAGATCAGCAGAAAACAAACCCTCAGAGTACGTTGAAACTTTTTACTGTTATGGCTCAATGTCGGCGAATAGTGCCCAAAGGTATTAAAAACTCTCCCAAGGACATAATCTGCTGTCATTTTCTTTGTTAACAGATTGTAGAGGTGGAAAATGCAGGTACTGCCAGAGATTACAATTTTCAGTCTCTGTGGTTGTTTTTGTGGCATCTACATATTAATAATTCTGTTTTATGGCAAGGGTTTGAGCGGCACCTTCGAGCATCTGACGTTCTGCGCTGTTATATTTACTCAGTTGGAATTGATATCAGTCATTTAGTCTCACGACAGCAGCGCTGTGCGGGCAAAATGTAGACACACGTCGTCCCATGTGGCACCTACGATACGTTGATATACGAGATGCTGAGAAATTTTAAAAAGCCTTTTTGTTCATTTTCTTATTTATTCATTTTCCGCTCAGGCACACACACACAAGCAAAACTAAATGCAAGGAGGTGTTAAATTCCAGGAAGAGCGGAAATCAAATTTCCTATCTAAAAAAAACCCCCACATAATTAATTTTTTTCTGTCTTATGATACCGATAATAGTGGCTTAAACTAATAATGTAGAGAAGAACTGCTAATCTCTGTTTTCATTATAATAATATACTCTGGGTAGGTATGTATATATAATAGGGCCAATGCTAATTGTATACTACATCCCATTGAAACTCTAATTATATGTTTATATCATCAAGGCTTTAGCTGTTCTGTGCAGTACAGCAGAAGTGCACAGTCAACAGCACACCGCTTTCTCTCCTTCACAATGTGATGCATTGTTCAGAGTTAATTGTAATAGGCTTTTTCTGCTGTGAACTCTCATGGGAAATGGTTTTTGAAATGAGTATAGTGTCAAGTTGTATATCATTTTAAAACAGTGTTTAATCTACACGTTTCACCGCTGCAAACCAGAACATTATGTTTTCAGCTCTCAGAGAGCAAGTACATCATTATGATAGTTTGCCAAAGCAAATCGCGCATTTTATTAAACGCTTATGTCATTATTTTTAAATACAAATCCTACAATCCTTAACATTGTTAAGCCACATGCATAATAAATAGGGCAGACCACTTTACTGTCATGCTGTCTTCTTTTAAACCTATTGTAAATGTTATGCCATTTCATCCATTCCAGAGCATTAGCACTGCAGTGCTCAGCATGGCTACTGCAATGCTGCTTTTCATCCCGGACATTACCAATCCATAACAGCGGCGGTTACACAAGAACGAACAGAAATAGAATTCTGATAAGTTCTTACGTCTTCCCAGCCACTCCCGGGCGTGTAGGAGATGACATCCAGAAAGGGATTGGCCAGGTAGCCCTCATTATTAAAAGAATAGTCCCGCCCACCAAGAGTGATGTTACTGAAATACCTGCAAAGCAGAGAGAGCAAAAGAGAAGGGTGTTGATGAGATGGAGGAGACCCAGAGAGAATTAGTAGAACGTCAAAGTGGAAATCTCACACAGACACTTCGCAAACACTATAATTAGGTCAGATTGCGAGACTGTGGAGAAGGTACCACTTTATTTCCCTGAGCAATGAAATCAAAGCAGACAGTTGTGCACTTAATCTAAACCAGTAAAATACCCAGAACGGTGCCTAAATCTAAAATGTGACGTACACTCTGACTGCTTCGAATTAATCTTTTTATCTTAAATCCAATATGCTTTTGGCACAATGAAAAGATTGTACAGTTCACTGGGTGAGCAAGAGAAAGAGCCGCACTGTTCTTATGAGCATTTTGACCATTTTCTTCTCAACGCTCTTACAGATGCTTGTGTAATAAAGGCATGCAGTGTTTAATTTGTAAATGATGAGGTCTTATGACAACGACTGATCTGACTTGTTTGAGGGAGTTTGGAAAAAGACAGAACAGGTTTAGTTCTGGTGATGGGGGTATACAATAATGAAAGTTTCTGTTCTAATACACAGCTGCATTACTACAGTGGTGCCAGTGGTTTCTTACTAACTCCAAAATTCAGTACAACACAGTCTTTTAGCAATGCTAACATTTATAATGTGTCTCTGAATTGACTTTTAGATTGCACAAGCAGTTTTATGTTACACAGGCCACACATAACTAAACCTAACAAAAACTGCATAGCTGTAAGTAAGATGTAACTTGTTTTTGGAACATAATTTGTTATTATACCAGATATTTTATTATTATTATTTATAATATAAATTAATATGTTATAATACTAAATGTATATTCATTAAGAAGCATAAAAGGTACACTCTTAAAACGAATGTGTTAAATCTACATCTAATGTGTTGTCCTTAACTTAACACATCTCTGTGTTATTGTTGGAACAACACACTTTTTGTTGTTTTAACACATCTTGTAGTGTCCCTTTAATTTATTTGAACTCAAAATCAACATTAAATGACATATAGGGCCCTATTTTAAAGATCTAAGCGCATTGTCTAAAGCATACAGCGCACAGTCTAAATGGGTGTGTCTGGTGCCACTTTTGCTAATTTAACGACAGGAAAAATGGTTTGTGCGCTAAGCGCACGGTTGAAAAGGGTTGTACATATTCTCCTAATGAGTAATGGGAGTATTTTGGGCGTAATGTGCAATAAACCAATGAGAGTCTTATCTCTCTTCCCCTTTAAAAGCAAGTTGCGCTGGCGCTATGTTTAATCCCTATTTGGATGACAGACTTTGTAAACTGAAAAACTAAGCACAGGAAGAAGATCCCCAGTTTAAGAATAATGTTAAAAAATGTGTTGTTTTCATTTTAATTAAAATGTAAAGAAAATTTGGATTAAAACTTTTAAAAGCCTTTTTCTTTTAATTGCTATAAATGTATTGATATCCTACATAATCATTGTGATCTCATAAAATAATTTGCAAATATGCAAGAAAAGGTTTGTACTCTAAAAATACAAACAAGAGATAAAGAATTTACAAACTTGCGGAGAGCCAAAGCGTTTCAGCACTCAGACAGCGCCATTGTTTTTTTAAAAAACATTACTTAAAAACGGTTCTTATCTCACCATACCCACAGGTACAGAGTCATCATATACAATAAATCCGTAGGGTAGCATTTAAAAACATTTAAAAATAGATGTATTTGTTTAAAGCAAAGCATTTATTTACTTACTAGGCTACAGGTGAAACAGCTCTTAAAGCCTTCTAACGTCTCATAATCGGTCATCATTTATGTTCAAGAGACTCTGCGCTCTGCTGCGCATTCATGCATGTGATAAGCAAACCTGCGTTGTTGTCCCATTTATTTAACATATTGTGCTATTGACTTTAGACTTTAGAGCAGGTTTTTGTTGGTCAATGGCGTAGTCTATTTTAGTTGCCTCAAAATAGTACGCAAATGGGCGCAAAATTGGGCGCAAATGCATTTGCTTATTAAACAACATGGCGCTAAATGTGAAAATGGTAATTGCACCCGGTTGAAACTAGCAATAGCAAAAACTTGCGTTGCGCATTGCGCCGGGTGTATGATATAGAGCCCATAATGTGTTCAAATAACACGAAATGTGTAAAATAGTATAAAACAAAACAATGTGTTAAAATTAACACATCCTTTCTTCGAGTGTATAGAGAAGCTATATGTTATTCTTGAATTGTATTAAGCTTTTTGCAATGTAAAACTGACAATAGACATTGTGTTTTTTGTATTCGTTAACAAAAATAATGAATTTGTGAATAATTTCTTTAGACATCACTCAGAATCCTGCGTTTTCTCTCCAAATATGTGATCCTGTCTGTGAAATCCAGGCTAAAGTTTCAAAATCAAATTCTGAGATAACGAGCATTAAAGTTTGATTTCAATCATTAATTTAACTATGATTTCCATCTTTGACATGATCTTACTCAGTCAATATTAAAGATATCAAGATTATATTTTCCATAGAATGTTCTTTACATTATATAGGATTTTTTTGTAGAAAACAGCATTTGACTTTCTAGCTGGGTTTTCACAAACAGTCACAAATACTCTTGTGTCTTCCTGATCCGATTTTGAGGCACTGCCTTCACTTTTCTCTTTTTTTCACTGTGGTGTCATATAGCATCTCTTATTGTGGAAATCAAAATGATGGAAAGGTTTTCGTCTAAAGAGTGGAGCTTTATACAGTACAGTACTGTAGCTGAGTCTTGCTTTTCTCAAGGTTTCTTTATTTATGGCCCTTTTTTTTCGCTTTCTTCAACTTTTTGTTCTAAAAGTGCTTTGGAACAATAATATTGTTATGTACAGTAAATAACCTTATATTTAAAAATTGATCTGAACTGTATTCACTAACATAGGTCCAAGATCCATGCAAAACAACTATGTACAGTATAGGCCTACATAGCAAACAGCTGTTTTGGCAACAAAAAGTGTCTCCTCAAAATTAAGATGAGAGCATAAAATATCCTGTAATATGATGAGACAAAAAGTATGTCAAGCACTAAAAATGCCTTCAAGTCACAATTATTGGTTATTTACTCTGTTAACAGAACAATGCCAAACAATGTTTACAACCTCTCTGCAAACTAAATGGTTCCAAAGAAACATGAACTTGAAATTGATTGAAATAATGATCTGAACGAGTCAGTTTTAATGAGAAGATTAAAGCTGCAGCTTTGTGCCAGCAACCTTTATAACACTTGATGTTTGATCTTCACTTCATGAAACTGTGTGAACATCAAATGGAAAAGGGGAACACGAATTTACATTGAAATGTAAAACGTAATACTTCAGAAGCTGGTTGCAAGCCACAATTGCAGGTGAATCTCTTTTCTTTATCAAACAGCTGATGTGTATTTATTGTTTTGAGTCACGAGAAAACTACATTGACATTCAGTGCCAAGTTTTTATGACGTCTAAAGCACTTGGTTTTGCCTATTACATGCTACGTGATTAGTCAATAAAGCTTTCATTTTTTCTGGCTGTCGTTCAATTTATTAATTCATCACTGCCAGCTCATTTTTTTATCTCGTTCTTCTAACCTCCCCAGGTCACACAACAGACTATAATGTCCCTATTGTAAAGTAGCTAAAACATGCAATGTAGATAAATGTATTGAAACTGAACACGGTGTTGCTCACAAGCGGTGTTAAGCACGTTGCTACTGTTTTATACTGTGGGACATGTTGAACCCCCCCACCCCGTCCCTATGGTGGGAGAGTAAAGGACATCTGTGCCCCAAAGGTGCAGCACTTTCACTCTCATTATCTTGTGTGCCATTAAGGATAAACTGACTTACTATAAATGCACCAAAGCAGAAAACTTGAAGGTTAATGCTAAATGAGATGAGCTTTAAACACAGTTCTCAGGGTGAACAAAAACAGAGAAATTTGCCTCTTTGTAGAGATATGAAGATCAGGCAGTGTAATTTATCATCAGCGCTGAATCAAAAAATAAGAGTCATTCCTGAAACCAACTACCATTTACTTCTGAGTGTAGCTATTGATAAAACAGCAATAGAAAAAGTGTCGACTTAGCATTATTTTATGGTTACAATCTTTTCATCTCATCACATTTCATTCAGAACGCAAACTCTGATCTCTAAATACAACTACAGGTACCATAAAATATTACTCCTTTAACCATGCAATGCAGGAAACAGTGTCACAATTTCACAACATAATCCAATCATGATGGATAATAAAAGCAAATCTCACCCTACATTATTTCTGACTTAAAAATATCATACTATCCTAGATAAATGCATTTGCGATTGCAGTTCAATGCTGCCTTAAATGGCCATCACAGTTTAATAAAAAAATTGTGCTGCTTGGTGTTAGACATTTTTCTGTGCTCTTGGCAGAGCATACAAGTCTAGTCTTGTATTGATAGACTGAACCGGCTCTTACTTCATTCTGCCGCGAATCCTCTGCGTCCTGTTCCCATCCGTCTGGCAGTTGGTGACAAAGTGTGGCCCTCCTGTTGCTCCGTAGTCCTTGCGCAGGGCGACGGCTCCATGAGTAAGGATGGACACGCCACGGGCGATGCGTCTGCGAGGCTCATCCCTCCAGCCCTGCGGCCTGACCGCAAATAGGCGATTGGGTAGTCCGCTAACGCCCAGTTCGGATAGAGCTGGACCCACTGCGAACCATATGTGTGAGGCGCTGGCCTGACCAGCTGCCCAGGCGGCGTGGAACACCTGTTCTGCTTCCTCCTGAGAGCAGTACAACAACCGCACCTGGAGCAGACGCGGGGCAACGAGGGCAGAGAGGACGGAGATGAAAACCAGAGAGCAGGAGCGACAGAAAAAAACAACAGAGTGCAAACAAGAACATGGAGGTCAAAAGGGAGAAAGAGACCAGGATCAGAAGAGGAAGAAGAGAGGAAATACAAGGGAAAAAAGAAGGCAGAGACTACTTGAATTATTTTAGATAAACAAGCACACGCAAAAATGTTACACAGAGGAGCGGGTACAGGGTAATGATGCTGGGACATGCAAGAACAGGTAACCCTGAAAATTTGTGACCCTGTCTGTGAAATCCAGGCTAAAGTGACATCATTTAATAATTTAAATCCTTGACACGGCTGTACACAGGTTATGAATGTTCTTTATATTATTTAGAATGACAAAATAGCCGAGTTTTAACATGCAGGGTCACGCTTTGTACATTTTTGTTTGTGTGTGCATCCCATGATGTACAATAGGTGTTGAAGTGGTTACAGTATGTGCTCTCTAGTGCATATATTCCAGTACGTTTGTACAAATGTGTACTTACAATAATGTACCTAAAGGTGCATCTGTGCATTATTTATTCCAGTATGCAAGTTTTGTGTGTGTGATTGAACCGAAGCACCGCAGACTGAATCTAATGCATACGGCATTGGGCTGCAGAGCCACAGGCTCTGTGTTATATTAACACTGACATCAGTGTACTAGGACCCACAAGGCACAATAACACCCGAAACACACACACACAAAACAATAACAGCCTGGAGCCAGGGGGAGACAGAGGACAACCTGCAGCACACACACATTACACAAATATAGGTGGAGGCGAGAAAGGGAATGAGAGGGGAACGGATAAAGGACGGCGAGAGGTCAGAAAGAAAAGGTGCACAAGCCACTGCAGAGCAAAATGAAAAAAAAAAATAATGCTTAAGGACAGGAAATGATGTCAGGTGCAGAGAGGAAGAGTAAGTGAATGATTAAATGAATGAGTAAGTGAATAAGTGAGGCAGAACACATTGACCTTCTCTCTCTCTCTCTCCTCTCTCTACCTGTGCTTCGTTCTCTTTAAGCAGTCGCCGTGTGCGCGCTCCTCCCGGGTCATCGGTTAAATTCAACATCACTACGCTCTTCTTTTCCCAACCGATGAAGGACCCATCGGTCAAACCTTCTACCACCGACAAGAAGTCTTGGTAGCCGTGGTGACGTGTGGACACCACCGAGAAGGCCGTCCAATCATACTCCTCCAGTACCTCAAAGATCACCTCCAGTTGGAGTGTGGTGGAGGAGCTGAACTGCAGGAAGATTGAGCCGGTCTCCTGCAAAGGAATTAACAGGGTGACTAACTACATATCCCAACCCCGAAGGCTGCGGTCCATTCGTTCCCTGCATAAGGCATCATGGGAACTGAATTTCCTCTTACGGTAACAGCACACAGAGTTGTCTTCTGCAGTGCAATTAAGGAGAAAAAATAAATAATTTCCCACGACTCGAGACTGTTTATTGCCTGCGTAAAGCATAGGGATTAAAGAGTTTGAGAAATGTAGCCAGCATAGGAACAAGAGGGAGGTACTTTGGAGAGTCACTAATCGTAACCAGAGTGTGTCGCACAGATCTAAATTTCATTCGCAGTGGCGTTGAATGCATGCATGTTTATGGGAGTGTGTAGTAGCATTCAGCACAACGTCAATGTAATTTCTCCAGACTAACTCGTTTAAAAAAACAAACATTTGTGATTGCAAATGAATTTTGCCTTTTTGTTGCATTACCACAATGTGCTAAAGAGGACGTGTTATAAATGCTGAGACATCCCATTTAAAATTGCGAAACGCACACCGAAGCACTTTAGTGAATGGGAACAAAAAACACCTGACCATACTGTATGGCCTGCAGCGGTAACGCCTGACCTCTACCCTTGCTGTTTATCCAAATAGATATGTTAGCAATGCCATCTCTTCCTACAGTTATCAGCATACCCTGATCAACTCCCAACAGAGACGACAGCAATCCTATCTCTGTCCATTTAACGTTCCTCCTCAGGCAGTACCATTAACAAATAATGCTTATATAGCACTGCAGCAACTTAAACATTATCTAGAAAGGGTTGGAGCTCATTAACACCAAGAGCTCACAGAGAAAAACGTTCCATAGTTTAACGAAACAACAATATTGTCATAATGTTTGTGTTTAAGAAAAACACCCTCAAATGATTAAGCACAGCTAACGTGGGAGAAATGCTAATCATTTGAGATTATTCAGGCAGGTCTTTTGTAAGAAACAATCATTTTTAGTGGCCCTATTTTATCGTGTCAATAAATATCATAGACGCTAGTTAATTAAGAAAAAAATTACACTATTTATTTTAAGAATAGACAGCTACTGCCTACTTGAGAATCAATCTGTCTGGGATTGCTCTGAAGAGAAATTGTACCTGGCACTTTGCTGACACTATAGTCTGAATCTCAGAGTATACTTTAAATAGAACAGGTTTCAATCTGTAGACACTGAACCTGCATTTAAAACCATTTACTTGGATGGCAGCAGCCTTTGTTGAAAGAATTTTGCTGTGACATCTAGATCCGTAAGATGCTTAACCAAATTCATTTAACCCAGAGGATGAGATCATTGCAAAGAGTCGCAGGTTGATTACTTACTTGCCTTAAAAAACACATTTTCATTTTAAAGTAGTTTAAACTGTATAAGCTTTGACATCAACTATACCTGTGGTACCCTGCCCAGACCCGCTCCCCCTCCCACAGCAACAATGGGGAGGCCGGTCTGGGCTGAGACGAACTCCAGCATGGGGGCCAGGGGGCCAGAGGCAAGCGGAAGGGGTCTCTCATCCTCATACACGAGTCCTTGAAGGGGTCTGGATGCCAGTAGGTCACATAGTTGAGAAAGCAACGTCCTTGGGCTGCTGTCATTTACCTGTTGACAATTCACATCCACTTTACTAGTGTATAGTCCAGTTCATATTTAACAAAAGAGTCACATTCGGTTAAGTTATAATCTAATACCAACTAATACTAGGGTCTAAGAAGATTGTGAAAACTACGCATTTCGGCCTTATTCGAAACTGACCTGGAGCCAGATTACGTTGGCGGATCCCCACTGGGTAACGACACTCTCGCCGAAACTGCTGTGCACACGTCCGAAGCCCGGGTATGGCACCCTGCCCGCAGCTGCCGCAGCCCCTGCTTCCCCTTGTTGGATCGTTGAGCCCGCGTGGATCACTGCAATGTTGAAATGCATCGATGCCACCGGGTCC
The DNA here is from genome assembly GCF_030506205.2 of Paramisgurnus dabryanus. Lineage (NCBI taxonomy): Eukaryota > Metazoa > Chordata > Actinopteri > Cypriniformes > Cobitidae > Paramisgurnus > Paramisgurnus dabryanus. Next base: position 21,263,883 of record NC_133349.1, read on the forward strand.
CGTTCACGCTCTCGTGGGCGAAGCAAGAGATGAGGGGAGGAGCTGGTCGGACCCACCCATTCTACCAGGGCCAATAGCAGAGACAGCGTGGGTACTGTGACCATGGCAACAAATGAGGAGGCCAAGCGAGAGGGCACAAATAGAGAAAGCCTGAGTGCAAATAAGAAAAGGAAGACAAAATGGTAAACTGTAATAAAAAAAGCTATAATCTCTATACATAAAAAACTTAAGAGAGCAATCGAGCGAGTGAGCAATAAAGCTGAGAAAGTGAGAGATCGATTAGCAGGAGACAAGTGTGAGGAAGAAAAAGAAGTGGAATGAGAGAGCTAAAAACAAAGAAACAGAACTGACAAAAAAGAATAGAAAATAAAAGGTTTTATTTAGACCACAGCCTAAAATGGCGCAACTCAAAACATAGAACAACAGAGAGATGATTATTGATAGAGAGAAAACTCTACGTTTTGTCCTTAAAGGTCACGTTATTTCTGATGCCACTTTTTAAACCCCAGTTAGTGTGTAATGTTACCTTAATAGCATGAATAATACCTGTAAAATGAAAAAGCTCAAAGTTCACTGCCAGGCGATATATTTTCTCAGAATTTGACTTTCAAAGCCTACAGTGAACGGCCGGTTTGGACTACACCCCTCTACTTCCTGCTTTAATGACGTCACTAAAACAGTTTTTTTGCTAAACTCCACCCACAGGAATACGTCAGTCGCCAGCTAAGCTAATGGCACACCAAGCTGCTGTCGAATCACAACACACTAAACAAACTACACAATCAGAACTCGAAACGTATTTCTGAAGAAAGGACTTCACAGAACAAGGAAGACATTAGTCTGTTTTTAGGACAGTGAAAACAGCGCTATACAGTAAATTGTGTGAAATATACTGCGTTTTTTTACACGTGAAACATGAACACATCTTATGTTGCGCACTGTAAACACAATCAAAGCTTCAGAAACACAGAAAGAACGGGAAACCTTTAAACCAATCACCAGCAAGAAGTGGATGGTTGTGTTATTACAGTAAACTGAATATAATAACAAAAAAATAAAACAATTGTATCCAATTGTACTAGACCATTGCTAAAATGCCTTTATTTTGCTTTATTTTTTAATTCAATAAAACATTTTTATGATAAGTTATTTGAGTCAAAAAGGTGAATTGAAAATTTGACATGAATTTGACAATGTATTGGTATAAGTATCTGTTTAGTTTTGGTTTTAGTATCTTTTGCTTTAAAAGGTGTCATGAAATTGATAATTATAGATGAATAAAACATCCAGTTCAATGACATAACATGCATATTTTTGTGTCCATGGACATTAATTACTTAAAAAATTAATTGATACATTTATGAAATGTCTCACTTTATTTTATAAAACCTAGAAAGTATAAATACATTATCAGTATTTTTAATAATAAACATTTATTTCTATTTTGGTATCTCAAACTTGTAAAATGGAAGGTGGGGAAACTGTCCATATAAATTAACAGTTTAAGACAACAATTAAAAACTGTTGTGTTTGAAATATGAAATAATTTGGTTTAAACCTTTCTAATAAATCACAAAGTTATCAGTAGCTGTTGTGATGCTGGGATAATTAAATTATATGGGCAGACTGGTATACTTTTTGTCTCTGGTGGTACAACCAATGTAAAACTATTTTATCAAACATCTTTGTAAATAAATATACAAATGTATGAACTTTGTATCAGAGGAAAAGTTATACCGCCTTTTAAAAACTTGAACTGTCATTGACCCATCCTGCAAGTTTCATAGCGTAAAAAACCCTCCTTTTCAATCACGAAAACATGAATGTAATCATTCTCCAGGAAAAAGGAATGAATGAAAAATCGCTAGATAAGTGACGTACATAGATAGATCAATTTTTATGATCTGCCTGCTCCAGGTCTGTGACCTCCCCCTTCTCTGCCCCAGAGAAAGACACAGCACATCATTATGAACTTCAGACAGTTCAGATAGTACTGTCATATCAGCGCTGACCTATGTGCCAACTGTTTTGGACTAAACAAGAATCCAGCATCTCCTGTACAACCATAAGTTTTGAAATACATTGTGCAAGACGGAAGTGAGAGATCTGATAACACTATACACGAAGCATATGTGATAGAAACACGATGGGATTTATATTCTGTGCTCATAGTTGGTGTCAGTATGTGCATTATTTAAGAGCACCAATGGTCCAATTCACGATTTTACATTTCCTTTGGTGTGTAAGTGTATTAGTACCTGTTAACGATATGCAAAAGGTACAAATCCCAAAGTAAAGGATGATAAGAGTTATTGTCTCTAACGTAAATCTCTTTTCTTGGACTACAACAAACACATGGATTGTAGGCAACAGTTTACTTTCTGGGATTGGGATGTAGACAAGACCGACATTATCATAATTCCTCCCGCTTCGGACTCACAGCCTGTAAATTAACTCCTGTTAACTCCACGGGTCTGCTGAATGCTGTATTCTGATTGGTTCCACGGGTATGCATTATTTTTTGATAACTGGACACCTAACTTGTCAAATGTCTTAAAAAATGTCTTAAAAAAACGCAAACACATTGTAATATACCAAATACACAAAATAACGTTATTTTAGCAATGAAATAGGGGCTCTTTAAGGGTACAATTCTCTGTTTAAAAAGAGTAAAAACGTTGCAATGTCTTATCATTGTGCTTGAGAGATTGTTTGGGTGTCTGTGCCATGAATAAACACACAATGTGCTGAAAAAGACCATTTGTGAAGCCATATTTGTACAAAAAAAAAACTGCAGTAATAGCAGGCTAACAGCAGCATGTAGGCTATCAATCATAGAAGTAGGCTGGACACTGAGCCAGGCAGAACGCTCTTAAAGTGAAAGCACACAAATTAAACTAAAGTTTTAATGGATAAAACACATCATGGCCCTTTTAATGATAGCATGTGCTGATGCTGGCATGGACTTTACCCTTTTGTACAAAACCTGATGACCTATGTTATTTTAGTATTATGTGAAAACTTTCCAAAAAGCATATTGTGTGCTTTAGTGAAAGCGAGAAAATCTGAACCTTCAAATAAAAAAGTTAACGTGCCACAAAATTGCCAGATTTGTTGAGTAACCTAGACACGACCTAAAAATGTGTGAAATATGTGAGAACATATTATTTCTTTGTGTAAGATTTTTTAATCTAACTGTATACTGCCAAAATGTAAGTGCTTAGTGTAAATGGATAAAAGCAAGGACTTTTAGTGTGATCTTAGCATTTTAGACCTGGCAGGTCTTGCATTCTACCTCACATGAACCAACTATCTCCACACACACAATACAAGAAAAACATTTTCAATTAACTTATGTGCCAGCCTCCCACTGCCTTCCTCTCGGTTTCATGATATCAGGTGTTAATGCAATTGCTTGAAATCGCCAGGCTCTCTGACAAAATATTCCTTTTCTCCCCCGATTTTGCTACTAGTTGGGTTAGTTTTCTTTTTGCTTCATTCTGTTTGTCCTTGATCTAAGTATTTATCTTTAAGCCTGTTGGTCTGTTGACCCTGATGAGTCTTCCAGATGAATAAGATGAAGAATTAAGAGGCCTAGAACAACAATGCAATGAAAAGGTTATGGAAGGGACAGCGAGGGAAACATTGGAATTCTGCTTGGCTATCAGAGGGAAATATCATCCTAATGACAAAGATGAGGAGAAAGGGGAGACGGGGTGGAGGAGAAACAGAGGAAGTGGAGAGAGAGAGAGAAAGAAAGATGAAATATTGAGGTATAGAGGGAAAGAGAGAAATATTGATTACCAGGATGTGTGTACGTGTTTGGCTTGAGCAAACATGCTGGCAATTCTCCAGTTTTGACAGACAAGGGACAGTGTGTGTTTGCGTGTGACTCTCAGAAAGGTTGGGGAAGGTGGGGTGGGTGTAGGGGGAAGGGGAAAGCATCAAAACACATTCCAAAATATCACAGTCGCTTTAAATTAACCTGAAGTAATCATAGTCTGGCCTGTCATTTAAATACCCACTGTGCTAATGTTGTGAAAAAGCAGTAATTTACGACTGCATCTGCAGGTTTAATAGTACAGTAGAAGATGTGGGGAGTCCACACAGTCCAGAAATGATCAAAGAGGGCCAAAAAAACTCATCTATACATCATATACAAAAGCATGGACATGTGTTTGCTTTTCTTTTACGTGCAATCCCCTCAGGCAGTTTCACAATATTCTACAGTACATTACTAAAGTACATAACTATAGCTCTGCATATAAATGTACATAAAGTATCTCTGACTGGCTTAATTAATACGCTCTGAACACTTTCTTTGCTTTACAACATGTTCAGTTTCTTCAGTCTATCACATCATTAGTATTTACAATGAAATGATCAAAAGCATGTGGCTTCCAAAAATTCTGATGAAAAGTACACAATTATATAAACCAATAACATGCACAACATTTTAAATAACAGGACACAGCAGTTGAAAAGCTCAGATGCAAAAGCCACTAAACGCCACCTCTATCAAAAATTATATTAAAATAATTGGCCAAATGTTATCGACATGTATTATACAGTACATTCACCAAATACTTTCAACAAAACAACTTTTTTAGCAAAGTCCTCTGTACAAGAAAGGCAAATTAGATCCCATGTAAGACTTATTGCAAGCTTACGTTTTTTACCCCAGTTAAAGGTAATTTATCAAATATATTAGCTATCCTCTGACCCAAACGATTGTTTTGGTAATTTGTCCATTCCCCCAAATACGACCAACAGATGCTTTTACTAAATTAAATCTACACTGCTGGTGTTTATATGGCTACCACCAGACCTGGTGGTACCCATATATACACCAGGAGTGTACGTTTAACACTGGCGATTTTGCTGTGTAAAAAACAGTCACAACTTATTTAAAAAAGTACTTTAAATATTCCAAGTGTACCGAGGTCAAAACATCAATTTATATGAAGAAAAGATGCAAAAGTGATCCAACTACAATGTAGATATGTACGGCAGAAGAAGTGATGATACGTCATCTTTGAATGTAAAAAAAGCATTGGCTCTCATGTGTCTCATGACCAATTGCATCATTATGTCAGTAAAGAATGTGAAGCGCTATTGGCTGTCGTGATCGATTGTGTCATGCTCTAATGTTCTGGTTTAAATGAGATCTGACTGTGCCTACGTTTAGTTACCGACTAATAACCTTTTAATCATTCACAGTGAAATTACTGAAACTAAACATGATTAAAAAATGCTAATTTACAAAAAACCGTGCCAGACGGTTTTGCATCTGAACTCTTTGATTATACACCCTTTTACTGTTTGTACACAATGATGACGTGGCAATGTATGTGCATGCATTTTGGCAACGAAAGTATGGCAAAAATCAGCAGTAAAGCAACACAGACAGACAAAGTTATTTTAAAAAGTTGACTTTATCAACTTTTTTAACACAGCTACCAGATCCTTGTACGATAGTGGAGTGGATAGAAGACGTTAGCAGATGGTCAAATATAAAGTAGCAAGATTCATATATACTAGGAGTGTAACGGTACAGAAAAATTCCGGTTCGGTGCGTACCTTTGAAGCCACGGTTCGATTCATTTTCGGTACAGTAAGGGGAAAATTTGCAAACATTTAACTGCAGGTTGTTTATTACTATAAACTTTTTTTAACAATTTGTTTACATTTTTTTAAACACTTTTTATTAAAATATAATAAATAAAATACTGCTGCAAAGTTCCCCACTAAATAACATACTTTTTTACATTATTTTATAACAGTAGGTAAATCTTTTCTTAACCATCTCTTAAACTTTTTTTACTAAAACCTTGCACTAAACTAACAAATTCAATTCCTGAATACATTTATGAACTATTAGCCTACATTTTTGCCACCAAATTTTTTTTTCTGTTTTGATTTATTTTGGATTTTTTTAAGTCACAGTATTGAATTGGTTATGTACCATCTCTGTATAAAAATAATATAACTGCTCTATGTGTAACAAGCAACATGATGATATACCTATTATACACTCATATTGAGATGAGTCAGTTGCATACATAGCCATCTTTTAACTTTTGCACGTTTCTCCTAATCTTTGCTTGAGTCAGCAACAAACCCCTCCGCAGCTGAGTAACAGCTGAGTAAGCCCGGGTTACAGCTTTTCCCTGTCCCGAGCAGATTAACTGATCGAATTGTGACAATGATATGATTGACGTCAGTTGCAGAAGAAAAATCTGATCACGCATTCCCTTATTCACCCTGTCAAAAGAAAGACGCGCAACCTCTCACACACTTTTGAAAGAACAAAACACATGTTTAACACACGCTTTTAGACGTGACGCGTAAGCGGCCCCGTAAATGTTTACATCAATAATCAAACAAATAAATAAAAAGTAAATAAAAATCTTTCTGCGGGCCAAATTATGTTATATGTTTGACAGAAGACTTGCTCTGAACGCGGAAGCTTCCGCCACTTAATATGTTTGTGTGGAAACACGAAAATTAACCTATTTTTCGCACACAAAAGATTGCATTCGGTGCACATGTGCACCGTGCCGAAAGCCCTGTACCGAAACGGTCCGGTACCAATACACGTAACCAAACGCAACAACCAGACAATTTGATGCTGGGAAACCGTTTTGATAAACTTTCTGAGTTGCTAACAAGTTAGAACCACTGGGGAACAACACCACTTCTGGTGCCAAAATACGCATGCAGGCTATTTGATCACGTGGGCTGTAAAAGGGTCTATAAATTTCATTATAATAGAACTTTTAGGCCTTAAACATATGAACTGACACAAACATAGATAAAGAAACATTAGATATAGGATACACAATAAATGTCGTAGTGCAGTGGTCTTCAATACTTGTCCACCATGTGACATTATTTATTATGTAATATAATATATTTTTAATACCTACATTTAAATAGCTGGTTGAGATAAATGTCACTATCATTCCCACATAAAACAATGCATAAAGAAATCTGTAAAATCAAAATGTAATCTACAACATGACTGTGCATTAGTGATGCACGGGTAGTCTCGTAACCCGCGGGTTGGGCGGGTAAAGAAATTGTAACTTTATTGCGGGCGGGTTGGGGCGGGTCATTAAAAACAAAATAAATAAAAAACGCATGTTGTGTCTAATTCCCTTAGCATATATAAAAAAAAATCATATTTTATTATAAGTTATTTGATAAAGTTAAATTACGTAGGCCTACGTGGCAACGTAACTTCCGCAACGTAACTTAAAATAAAATGAAATAAAATATTTTAATGGTCGCGGGTGCGGGGTGGTGCAGGTTGTAAAAATAGATACAGTACAGCATGGATTAAAGTGAAAAAAATTCTTCTGACTGAAATTTTTTTCAGGCCAAGTCATATTCCTTTAACTTAATGTAGGCCAGACTAATGGCATTTTAAGGGGAGATTTTTTGCCATTAATTCCATATTAAAGTCTCCTGTAGCTGTAGTTTGCCTGGCATTTAAGATGAAGGCAAAACAGCTACATAACTCACTAAGAAAACATGAATATCACCACCTTTAATTAATCTTTTATTAATTATTTATGAATTCTAAATTTATTTATTTTAGCATTTACTAATAGCTTTTTTTAAATCAAAGTTGAAACTGTTAACATTAGTAAATGCACCATGAAATACTGTCAATTACTGTAATGACATAAACAAGAATTAATTAATGTTTATATACTCTATATTTTTCATTGTTTGTTCATGTTTTATAATGCATTTACAAATGTGAACAAATACAACTTTTTCATATCATATTATTCAGTACACATAAACGAATAATCCAGGGTCTGTTCTGTTCACACAACAGCTTACAGTAACGTTATGTATGAATATAAACCCTGAACGACCAACTCAAGTTAAACTCGTGTACAATTCGCATAGGATGTCTGTAACCATAGTGACAGTTGTTAATTGATGACTGTACCTTTATCAACAAATTATTATGTTACAATAGAGGCAGCGCTGATGTGCTATTTTATGCGCAATGTTTCTGCTGTTTACTTTCTCCAAAGACCTAAATGGTTGTGTTTATATGAGGAGCAAAGACAGGATTTGTGACGCATATTTGTATCTAAGGCCAATAAAGTAGCAAAAATACTCACAAGCTCAATGAGAAGCGAATGCGCAACTTGCATACTCCTCTGCATACTAAACAGCGAACGCATTTACTGTTGTTTGTGTTTGAATGGCTTAAAATCACTTGTTTTTAAACTGCGGTGCTTAAATATATGTACAAATCTTACGTTATTGTGACCACACGCAAATGCAACTGCAAGAACCGACAGGTGGATGACATCAAAGTGCCGCGAGAGCATTTCGGAAGCAATCTCCTCTAATGATTCCTCGAATCGGTCTCACGGCGATGTTATCTGCCTCCTGGTTTTTGTGGCGCCACATGAAGTTTACCCACGAGTTTAACAAACCTGTTGTATCAGCCACTGGCTAGATGAGCATAGCAATCAAAAACGTGACGCGGATGATCACGTACGGGAGAAATAATTTACCCCCAAAATACAGGACCACTAATCATATAATCAATACTGTGCAAAGACACGTAAGTTACCTGGATGTATTGGTTGTTTTAGCCCACGAACTGAAAGGTTTGCACTGGTCTTTAACACTTTTATCAATCTTCAAAACATCGGAGCCTTTCTGCATTATAAGTTTGTCCATGCTGGCTGAAATAAAGTTTTACCTCAGCTTAACGTGACACAGCCAGAAAACCCGGAGTGGATCCGGTGCGTAGTGATTACAGAACACTTACAGTGGAGAGAGGAACGTGATTTGGATCCACTCCAGGCTTTGATCACATCCAACTTAAAAAAAGGTGAATACACGTCGTCTTTATGAAAAGTGAATTTAATAATTTCGCAATTGACGGAAATCCGTCTAGCGACGGAAAACTTTAATCCATGAGTACAGTGGTGCGGGGCAGGTTGGGGCGGGCCAAATATTTCATAAAAGCGGGACCAGCGTGGTGGAAAAAATGCTGACCTGCGCATCACTACTGTTCATTAACTAGGCTGCTAAGCAAAAGTATGCAAATACATAAATTCATACAAATACACTTACCATAACAGTATAACATTACAACACAAGGGGTTTATGCATTTTTTTTCTATACACAATTCATAATTAAAAAAATTATCTTTAGTTTTTCTCATTTTACTATTTATGTGTTTAGGTAAAATTTTTATTTTTGTTTCATTTTTGTGAACTACTGACAACATTTCACACATATTCCAAATAAAAATATTGTTTTGATGAAAACCCTAACCCTAGCCCTAAGCTGGTCAAAATAACAAAAACGTCACTATGTTTTCAGACCTTGAATGCTGCAAACAAAAAAAGGTTTTTAAACAACACAATACTATTGTTTTACATGCATTTGGACAAAAAGTGTAGAATGATTAAAGCCAAAACTGCATTGGTCTCTTATTTTTTCCAGAGCAGCTAAAAACCCCATTGGTATCACAATAACAGTGCTTTTACTGCATAAAACCCTCTTTACACCAAGCCTGAGTTTTTCCATCAATTTTTTACACAGTTTAGTTCCTGACACTCAAGCACTGCACCAGAAAGCCTCCACATCCTGCCATAAACATCCAGCCAACAGCCCACCCTCCTTAAAAATCAAGCACAAAATTTGCAGAGCAGAACACACAACATAAGATGGAATGTATCCACACACAAGCTGGACCAGGGGACCACATATGCTTTGACAGCTCGTGATCATTATGGCTGAGCCCATGGCTGCATTCCTCGTTCACTGCATTGGCTGTGAGCGCACTCCGCCTTTACTGCCCCACCGTAAACACTGATCGTAAAATGCTTTGCATGCACCGCGATGACCACTGCTATTCATCGCTATTGAAAGCACTTTAACTGACAAACGACCACATCGTCCATCAACCATCCAGACCCAGGCAAGCCCACTTTATACTAACAAAGCCTACACTACACTATATGGAAACATTACTACACTATACAGCATAGGCCTGTTAAACTCATTCAACAGAGACACTGCAGCAATGCCACAGAGCAGTGAGTATAATCTAGTCCAGCTCTAAGGCTCTGTTTACACCTGGTATTAAGATGTATTTTGGTCGATCGGATCACAAGTGGACGAGAGAGACACATTTACACCTGGTGTTTTAATCCATCTCTTCTGTCCACTTTAGAACACTTCTGTCCTGATTACTTCGAGGGGATGGTCTATGGGCGAGTCGTTAAAACAAAAGCGGGATAAATGATAGTGTTAAGTGTAAGTCAGAGTACCCCTGCTTCTGTTGTTAGTAAAGATGTTGCACAATGTTTTGTACATGCATATGTAAGAGCTTTCTCAGATATTTAAAAGCAGTTGATAAAATAAATTCACACGCTCAAAAAATGTAACAAAAATAAAACTGGCGGTTAGGAGCCACCTCCTAAAGACCGCGCTGAACACTGTGGGTTTGCACTAGAAGTCTGGACCAGTGTAAAACCATTGTGCTCAGTCTAATTTGACATTAGATCAGTAGGCAGAGAGCAGACGTGTTTTGTGGCTGTTCGAACACATTCGACCACGTTTGCATCATCTACACCACAAAAGCAATCCGGTCGAATGTGTTTTCGATTACTTATGACAAGCTGCACAATGCTGTATAAAAACAAAGCATTTTAAACCTGGTTTACACCTGTATTAAGCATCATCCACTTGTGATCAGATCGACCAGAAAACATCTAAATACCAGGTGTAAACAGCCCCTAAGATATGTACTTAAAAAGTGCTGTTCAGACCAATTTCACCCACAAGACAAAAGCTGTCTTATCTTCAATGTGATTTTACCTTCAATCGCAGTGGACGAAGAGAACACATTAGTGTTAAATGACAGCAGGCTTCTGGGGCTCACAAATTTTAGAAAATCAAGTAAATGGTTTAATTCTTCAGGCGACATGATAAAAAGCACCAAATACGTTACGGAGTAAAACAAATATCTCCACCAGTATGTATGGTATGGTTTCAACGCATTTATACAGGCACATTTTCAACATCTTACAATCTGTAAATGTTGTAGCCTAGCAGTTAAGGACAAGCATGCATAGGGTTGCAGAATTGAACCCCACAAGGAGCAATCCATAAAGTATAACTGCTTTTGGGCAAGACACTTAATCCTTGGTTGCTCCAAAGGGACTGTCCCTGTAATAAGTGTACTCTTTGGATAAAAGTGTCAGCTATGTGAAAAAGTAGCAGATTGTCTCCCAACATATTATTTTCAAAGCACAGCATTTTCAGGCCCTGACGGAGGTCAATGAGGAAGAGAGGTAAATGGCTTCTTTCTCAAAGCTTCACGTTTTTCCAATAACCAAACACAGAGCCCATTTGGCTTGATTCCACATGTTTTCAATTCTTTCCTTTTCAGACAACACAATCGAGATGAAGCGGAGACTTTGAGTCCATTCAAACAAATGTATAACAGTGCACATAGCAGTCCATTAGTTCTGCTGCAGGACCAGTTGTGAATTACATGACTTCAGTTGTATCCATTCTATAGATGGTTTCAGCAGTAACAACATAAACAAAAGGCTTTCGTGGAACACACGTAATGTCCGTTAAACTCCGCTAAGAATAAAAAAACAAAGTCCTTTTAGAGTAGTTTATTTTTGTATAAAAATTGACACTGGGCTAACGTTGTTGTGTAAAATGTGTACTATAATGTATACAACGTTACAAACTGGCTGCCAACTGAAAAATCCAGCTAAGACCAGCATAAGCTGGTAGTTGGCTTTAGCTGGTTTAAGGTGGCAGTAACTGGTTTAAGCTGGTCCTCCCAGCCTAGCAAAGCTGGTCAAGCTAAATCAGCTTAAAAAGTGCCAAAACACAGCTAGACCAGCATTAACACCAGTGAAACCTGCTAGCTGGGAGACCAGATAAAACTAGCTCACCAGCTTATGCTGGTCTTAGTTGGATTTTTCAGAAGGAAAACCTCCCTTCACATAGTGGTGATTCATGATCGGCGTCTTCCCGTCTTTAGGAAACCAAAATATTTCCAAAGTTCATTTTAGCTAGTCAGACGATTAAACAAACAGAAATAGGAAGTAAAGTTCTGACCAGACGTGTAACCGCGAGAACGCACGTGAGTCCAATGAAACTGTCTACAGCAGTAGTCACCAACCACTGTTCGAGCATAAAACCCTGTTCCTGGAGATCTACACTCCTGCTTACTTTAGATCCAACCCTGCTATAGCACACCTGCCTCCTATTTTTGGGTAGCTGTGAAAAGCATGATTGGCAGGTTCAGGTGTGTTTGATTGGGGTTGGAGGTGAACTCTGCAGGAAATTAGATCTCCAGGAACTGCGTTGCTGACCACTGGTCTATAAGCTTCACCAGGTACGTTTACATGCAACCAAATAATCCATTTGTAATCGTATTGATGGCTCAATCGTATTAAAAATTCTTCATGTAAACACCTTAATTAATACAATTAAGGACAATCAGATGCAAATTTGGATAGTATTCAAGGGGGTGGTGTACTCCGATCTGTGATCCGATCAGCAGGAGAAAAGTATTCATGTAAACGTGTGAATCGTAGTATTTTCTAAATTGGAAGCAAAAATACCTTGTGCATATGCGCAGAACATTTGTGCTCCAAGTTCAGGTATTATATTTACCTCATATCACATGATTCTCATCACAGAAACATGCAATAGCAAGGCAATAGCACCACACATTATTAAGGTAACGTTAAGGGGTCACGCGCTGTACACACGATGTACTAAATTCTGCAGCGTTTATGTATACTTTTAAAACATTAGGCTACTTAAAGTAATAAAATAGTGCTGTGCCTTTTGAAAAGTGTGTTTTCATTACCTATATCTGAAAACTTCTTAAAGCAACACCAAAGAGTTTTTTTACCTTAAAATAACGTTTCCAAAAAAGTTTCAGTGGTTCATCCACTCAAAACAGGGTGAATGGTACTTTCACATTCGCTTTGCAGCCCTCTATCGGCCAAAACCGCACTAAAGAAGTTTCCAACCGTCGGGTAGTGGTCATGTAGTTCGAGTGAAAACTACAAAAACTTGCTTTACGGCAGACCTACAATCCAATCAGAGCCAGCTATGCTGCAATATTTAGGAAAGTGGTAATGAACAATTACGCTTCTAACCTGTAGGGGGAGCAAAGAGCAATAAGTCTTAAGTGTTGCTTTAAGAACAAGTTTCTCCAACTCAGTTTTGACTTTTATCCAGAGATAAAGGGTGGACTGTCCGCAGCGTAGCGTTGCCAAGTCCTCTGCTTTTTTCGAGTTTAGATTTGGGCTACTGTTTAAACTGTTTCCACCAGTTGTTTTTTTCTGTGGGTTAAAGATTTAATTATTTGGTTGATTAGTTATTGGTATTTGGGCTGAGACTAGTCATTGAGATGCTTTTGGGCTAGTTTTGAACGTCCATTCGGATGGTTTTGATACGCGAATCTGGCAACCCTGGCTGTGCGCTTACTCAGACTTTCGGTTTCGGATTCTGTATAATGTTCATGTAAACCAACATTTAAATCAGATTGCAATGTTAAGGGTGGATGTAAACTGTATCGTTGTAAACAAAGCCACTGTGACAGCAAAATGGCATTTTTTTTTCTGTCCACAAACTGCATCTCAGTGTAACTGTGTGACATTAGTTTTGTACGATAAGCTGTAACAGTATTTTTACATAGGTAAAAAATGTATAACGAAACCACAGCTCTTTCAGTTCACAATGCACGTCTGATCAAACCACACTGTGCAGACGGTCTGACGTCATAGTTCATTTAAAGTGTTCACATACGAGTAGAAATTCTTACAGACCGCTCTGAAACTAATCAAGAGTCGCCCACATGCTGACAGAAATTATAAATGAGAGGCAGAGGACTGTTGTTTTGCACCATTTATGACAATGTGAGCAGCATAAATCTGGAAATATATGCACTTCCGTTTCTCACCCCCATCATCTCAGCTGTGCGTCCTTTCTCTCCGCTCACCCATTCTCCATTAATGCAGTGCTTGAGTTGACAGCAATTGCTAAGAATCCATATACGGTAATGCACTGTGCATTTTAAGAGATTTATATGGTAAACCTTGACCCACTGACTGGTCGACTTCCTTTCTTCAAGCCATATATTTTTTTTGTAAAGAACAAAATTTAACAAACTGTAAAACAAAAGAACAATGAACATGAACAGTCGGTTGACAGATCTCTAAGTTTTCTCATTGAGAAACCATCTGTATGTTGATATTGGCCTTAACAAATAACTGTTCCACATGCCTCTATTGTGGCTTAAATCGGCCACAATATTCATTGTCAGAAATAGGAGGTCCACGTTGGCAGCCTATTTCTCATTATCTTGTAATTTACTTTACTGATGAAGGCAGGAAGCATAGATATTTCAAACAGCAGCCACATCCGAACAAATAAACAAGAACAACAGTCCAAAAAAAATCTCTGTGTGAATCATTTTTCTCAATTCATTCTGGATAACCTGAGAGCTGAAATGAGAAATCTGTGAGCTGCCCTTTCCACACAGCCCTCTATGCAGCATTTTTGCTCACTTTCTCTCTCGCTCACATTTTCCCACTCTCCATCTGCTTTCAGTTAGGAGGCCCTGAACTGCTTTAGAGGTTGAAGAACACGATGTTCTTCTGCAGAACGGTGGTTGATCGTACCCGATCGTGCCTCGTCCTCGCACGTGGACATTTCCGAATCGATTTTATCCAAGGCTCCTTTATCCCTATTCACAAAACAAAGAAACTCCTAAAAAAAAACATCCATTCATGAAACAGCACCCCAATAACTCGCATTCACTAAAAACAACCCCCATGGCCTCAATTAACATAACAGGTTTAACCTAAGACATTAATTTGCCCAATTTAGCCATGCTGAGAAAACAAGTTTCCTGTCCACACGGAAAGAACAATTTCATAAGCAATATGAAAATGAAAAGCATTTACAAAGAAACTGATTTATCTGGCTTTTAAGAACAAACTAAAATCAAACTAGGGCTGCACGATTAATTGAAAATGAATCACGATCTCGATTCATACATAAATGCGATCTTCATTTTAAATGACGGCGATTCACTTGCATATACAGTATTTTCCTGTATTCAGATGCTGCATTTACGTGTTAACGTATTTACATTTCAATCCAAGATGCTATAATATCAGTCAAACTTGCTATCACACACACTCATACAGGGTAAAACCAAACCCTATTCATTCACCAATCAGACCCGATCGTTTCTCTCCTCTCTCATCTCATTTGCGGCGTTCCGGTGTCACTCGCGTGACATATATAGGGTCCTATAATTTCCGCGATCACGGAATCGCGGACGGAATCGCGGAATTGGCTAATTAACACGGAATCTAGTATTAACGCTGAATTTTGCGGAGTTTTACATATTTTGAATAAAATTATGTTTTTGTGTGGGAGACGAACGTATGTCTGGGGGAAATGCAGACCGGGGGAAGTAAATCTGGGAGACACGCCCCCTCCCGTCGTTTAAGACCCCCTCCAAAACACTGAAACCATGGCGAAGCGGCTCTCCACGACTCTGCTTTCGTCATCGAAAAAATTAAGAAATTCGACGCTAAGCAGTTCCGAGCAGGTCTCACATGACTTTTATGTTACCGGAGAACTGTTATTTTGGAAGTTTTGTCAACACTCTGTTCACGGTGAGCGCAAAGATACATGCACTCTCTCATCAACGTCTGTCTCACTGTACCTCTCTCACGTGCACGCGCTCACGCATCTGTGCGATGTCCGAACACAAATCCTCATGTATTTGTTCAGTTTTATGCATTTCAAGCGAGCTGAGGCAAACTAACTATCCCTTGCATTTAAAATATAATCATCTGCATCATGGCGCCGCTCTCTTTCTCTCGCACGTGCAAAGAGCTGCGTGCTCATGCTGTCCTAAGTCAGATCACTATCCTGTGTATGTTTGTAAAGTTAACGTTATATGCATTTCAAGCGATTGTATATAAATATATATGGATCACGTTCCGCTGGATTGATGTGTTTAAGGCACTTCTGAAGGCACCACTGCTTTGACACCTTGTTGTAGCCTTCTGCAAGAACACTAAACAATGCATTGAATTGAGTTGTGCGCGCGCGTGCGTGTGTATGTGCGTGTGTATGTGCGTGTGTAAATGCATCTTTTATAGTCAATAAGTGATCCTGTTATCCAGTTTTTCCCCAAATCATTTACATTTTAATCATTAACATTAAAGGCACACTCTTTTTATGACTAAAATAACAGTAAAGGGTAAAAAATATAATTGCCAAAAATTAAAACGGATAAAACGGAATTTGCAAAAATTAAAACGGAGAAAACGGAATTTGGGAAAAAATAAAATGGAATTTGGGAAAAAATAAAACGGATTTTATAGGGCCCTACATATAACAAGGCGGAAGACCTAAACTCAGTCGTTTACTTGGTGGATTTGGACCAGCAGTTTTCACAAAAAAGAGGATAAACAAGCGTCATTGTG
Source organism: Paramisgurnus dabryanus (assembly GCF_030506205.2). Lineage (NCBI taxonomy): Eukaryota > Metazoa > Chordata > Actinopteri > Cypriniformes > Cobitidae > Paramisgurnus > Paramisgurnus dabryanus. The sequence goes on from NC_133349.1 coordinate 21,280,425, forward strand.
GAAAATCCTAGTGGCGACGGAGAAAGTGACGATGCAACAACATTGGTTCCGAAAAAAGGCAAGAAAATGTGTTACCTCCGTACGTTTCTAAATCGGAAGGCTGCAGCTTCCGGAGGTCGCATATGCAGGCTGCATAAAGGCCGGGGTATGCCTTTTTTCCGCGTCCGCGCAGCTTTTCGAGTATACTCCCCGTGGCTACACGTGGATGGCCGCGTTCGACACTATACGCAATACAAATGATTTCTTATTCAAATTATTAGTCTAACAGGCTATCAGGGAAGCACTGATTTGGCGACATTTACAGTACATTAAAACATTAGGATAGGTGAAGAAAAGTATCTGATCCACTATTGCAAACACAGTTTAGAACAAACAACAAGACAACAAAGAACAGGAATCAAATAAATATGCTCCAGAGCTTTCTGTTCTTGGAAGAAGTAAAAGTTAAAGAAGAAAAACGATAATGTGTGTGCAAATGCTGTCTATATTATTTGTATAATTGTTTATAGTGGAGTGCCCTGTCTAAATATTTTCATGCGAATGCGCTGTTGTACGCGGACTGTATGCGCACTGTCCACACCAGGGGTCTCCAACCTTTTTATAAGCAAGGGCTACCACAATGTATAAAACAATCTGGAGGGCTACTTTTTGATATAGTCTACTTAAAACTTTTTACACTGTTTTACTTGTTTATTTTATTTTATTTGACTTGTTTATATGTTTTGGTATTGTTTCAAATTTTAACATACGTAAACCAAGCCAAGCTAATATAAAAAATATGTAATAAATAAATATTACAGTTGAGACTTTTAATAGAATGTGCTTTGGCGGGCATCTCACAGACTCTGTGCAGGCTACCTGGTGCCCGCGGGCACCACGTTGGTGACCCCTGGTCCACAACGTCTCAAATTTTGGGCTGCACGCGGACGGTCCGCGCGACCGGCCACGGATCCTCTTGATGACGAAAATGACGTCATGCGGACGGCGAGCATACGAGGACATCCCTACTAAACTTTCGGCTTAAGCCTGGTTGAAGCCTGGTTCATTTGAGTTAAAGGAGCATTACATTTGCAAGTCATAAACATACTACAACAATTTATGATTAACTAAAAATAGTAGTCAACTATTATAACGTTAATTGTTAATATTCTGAAATTAGACAGTCTTTATGATGCACAGCTTAGAAATGCGACCTCCAGAGGCTGCAACCTTCAGACTGAGAAACGGCCTCTATAGTAGGGTAGGAAGGGGGGGTTCACCTGCACCCGAAAGGTATATTTTTTTAACCTAGTTTTTTGTAATCCTTAAGGTGTCTAGAAAAGGAATTTTGATGTTCCCCATGCAAATTATTGTCCCATGTGTGATTTTTTGTATCATCTTTTGTGTCCGTGCTTGATTTTCGGCTGTGAAAAAGGAAAACTTTAAATCAACATAGAATCTGTACAATACATTCTACAGACACAATCCACCCCATTTCATCTTCGTCTTTGCACGAGGAATTGATAGATATGAGGATTGTCATGATTAGATGATGTATAATGCATAAAAACTCAAATAAACATAAAAAAATTTAAATAAAATTGTGACATTGGATCACTGGAACTCCTCCCCTATGGACCCTATTGATATATGTCTTCTAACTTTTGTATTTTTACAGTCTGTAAGATGTCTAATAAACAAACGTTGATGATCCACACCTGAAATATTGTCACGTGTATGTCTTTTCTGGCTATATTGGTTGCCTCCCTGGATTTCCAAAAAAAGCAAAAAAGAACATTTACATAATGTCTTTTTCAAACTGGTATATATTTGTAATGCTTCAGGTGTCTGATAAACATATTCCACATTAAAATATTGTGCCAAGTTTTTATTTAGATTGGAATCAATTTGAAACTTAGAGCAATAAGTGTGGTCGAAAGTTAATAACTCTGAAGGCCTTCAGAAAGTCCAGACTTAGCAAGCCCAAAATACAAAAAAAAGCTGTTTGGAGTAATCCAGTGCCACACTGTATCAGTGCCGGCCCATCTTCCCAGATTCTCTTTTTTTGCAATTGATGCATGCTAATCATCCTCAGAAAAGAGAAGAGTGATATCGATGGTGAGTCTGAAGAATATACTCCGCTACCAAGTTTGAAGCTGCCTTGAAGACATTAAGGAAAAATAAAGTCAACACTGTTATACTATAATAGTTAATTGGCTAGTTGGTGATCATTGCTAATCATGCCCAAGTCTAAAAAACACATGGAAGAAAATGATAGTGAGTCTGAAGAGTTTAATCCTGCTACAAAGAAATCCAAGAGAGATGATGGTGTCAACTAATAATAATAATAATAATAATTTGTTACATTTATATAGCGCTTTCCGGTAGCACTCAAAGCAATTTACATATGAAAGGGGGATTCTCCTCAACCACCACCAATGTGCAGCATTCACCTGGATGATGCGACAGCAGCCATATTGCGCCAGAACACCCATCACACACCAGCTTATTATTGGAGAGGAGACAGAGTGATATAGGCCAACGGGCAAGTTTGGCCAGGATGCCAGGGCACACCCCTACTCTTTTTCGAAAGACATCCTGGGATTTTTAATGACCACAGAGAGTCAGGACCTTGGTTTAACGTCTCATCCGAAGGACCACACTGATGGCCATGTGAGAAGGACTATGTGAGATACCTCAGTTGGATTCAACCCAGGAAGAGACTGACAACCGGGTTGTTCTGTACTTGCTGTATGCCGCTTAACTGGGGCACAAGGTGGCTGTGGTGAAGACTGCAGACACAGACATTTTCTTCATCCTCCTACACCACGCCCAATCCGTCCCGCTGACCATCTACGACATTGGGTAATCCAAGTACCATGCAGCCTTCAAGTGAGTTTTTTCAAGGCAGATATTCTGTAGCATGTAATGGCAATTACAGTTTTTTACAGATGCTAGGACACATTTCTCAATACATAGGTCACTTTTGCAAAACTCTTCACACAGTCCTCCTAACCAACTTTCACCTTGGCAAAGCAGTTCATTTCACATTCAAAATGCACTACAACTACCAAAACACTTTATTCAGGTCTCAAATCAACTCATTCTTCCAGAACACTAGCAAATGTTGACAGCCAACAAACACACTTTGTCACCCACAAAACAATGACCTAAAAAACACTAACAACATGTAGCTTTATACATTGTTTTCTTGTGTAAAACAAGGACACATCTCTGTTTATAATTCACTGCAATATATGTTACTGGAATGAATCAGACATGATGCAGAATTCTTCAATATTTTATGTAGTTTATTTTTTATTTTTTGCACTGAGTAATTTCAGAATACAAGAATTTGTATACACACCATCCACTGATACAGATACAATAGTAATGCTAATCTACTCTGTCTTCCATATTTGGCCAATTGTTTTTATAGCATTTAATTTTAAGATTTAAAATATATATCATTAAAATATTACTGTAGAAATGTCTTATTCAGTTTTGAATTATGTTATTGTTTTGAACATAAGTTTAACAGTTTTGAAAACAGTATGTAAGCATGTGCAAATTGACCTGTATTTATAAAGAGTTTTGGCAGTTGTTGTGTCTGAGTGAGAAAAAAATTCATGAAATTTGAGAGATATAGTTATTGAATGCATTTTGTGCCAAAGCAATGATCATTGATTCTCAGTTTACCCCACATAGACTTCTTTTGTGCTCACTGTGTGAAGAGTTTTGCAAAAGTGACCTAAGTATTGAGAAATGCGTCCTAGCGTCTGTAAAAAACTGTAATGCTGAACATAGGTATTGATACATTGTGACTTTGTAATACTATAATTATTTATGTCCTCAGAAAACTTGGTGATCAATGGTCTGTGGAGCCAGATGTGGTGGGGGACATCGAGACATTAGATGTGTAATGTATGGCCAGGCTCGCAAAAAATCTGTGAACAACGTGCGCAGTATCATGCTGAAAAGAATGATTGGAGAGGATGAGACGCTTACCACCAGATCCAAGGTGGATCTGTCCGGGCTCCCGCCTGCAGAGACAACCTGGTCCCACACATCAACTGTGTCAACCACCGTCTGGCCATCTACAAGAGAGCAGCCACACCGATATTCTGGTGTCCCAAGCCCCATGATCCTGGCCAAGGCTGGGAAAAGACTAAAGGGGGTACTCTGGAACCAGTGTGGTCTTGTGGACCTATCCTCCCCACTTCACTCACTGGCTTGCTGGAGGAAACAGTCGAGGAGATGGATGGAGATGGTGAAGACGACGAGGAGCAAGAGATCGATTATGAAGACCTGGGCTGTTTCTCAATTCCAAGAATGCAAAGAACGGACTTGCGTCCTTGTGGAGATTGAACTTGCCAGGCGACCTTGGAAGAACGAACTCAGAAGGTCGCGAGAACACAGAACGCACTTATGAGAATTGAGATGTGTGCGATCTTCCTGTTGGTCACCTGACCTCCGCCATTGTTTTGCCTCAATGACTTCTGGGGCGTAAAGCGATTTCAGCGCGCAAGTCTGCACTCGATGCATCCTCGATATCAAGAACACATCCGGGTATTTTCATGCGTCCTCTGTACTTGCGTTCTTGAGAATTGGAATGAACTTGGACTGTTAATGATGACATAGCGCGAGGACACGAGAACGCAAGATCGCTGAAGAACGCATATTGAGAAACAGCCCTGCTGTATGATGAATAGACTTCATTGCCCTTGACCTTTTGACCTTTGATTAGAATCACTTTTTTCTATTTCAGTTTATTCTAATGGGGATTTGTTATACCCTATATATACACATATTTGACTATATGGGTTTTCTCTTTTGTTTCTATAAATATAATACCAAAATAACGGTTTGAATAGTATTTCCTTATTATGGAAGATGTTCAGTTGGACCAACATGTGACAATATTTTAAGTAGGGATCATCAACATTTGCTTCTTAGACATCCTAAAGACTGTAAAAATACAAAAGTTAGAAAACATATATCAATAGGGTCCATAGGGGAGAAGTTCCACTGATCCAAGGTCACAGATTTTTTTTTTAATTATTTGTGTTTATTTGAGTTTTAATGCACTATACATCATCTAATCATGACAATCCTCATATCTATCAATTCCTTATGCAAAGACTAAGAGAAAATGGGGTGGATTGTGTCTGTAGGATTTATTGTTCAGATTCTATGTAGATTTAAAGTTTACATTTTTCACAGCCGAATATCAAGCACGGTCACAAAAGATGGTACAAAAAATCACATATGGGACAATAATTTGCATGGGGAACATCAAAATTCCTTTACTAGACACCTTAAGGATTACAAAAAACTAGGTTAAAAAAATATACCTTTCGGGTGCAGGTGAACCCCCCCTTCCTACCAGACTACTATGTCACCGCCACATGTTCCCCATTAGAAAAGGTTTTTAGCATGAGGGGAACATTATAACATGTCTGCATTTCTCTCTGATGCCTCAAAATGTTGATCGTTTAGTCTTTTAAAGCTTTAGTGTTTTTAAAGTTTTAAGGTTAGCCAGTTTGATAGTACAAAAAGCACAGGTGCTATTTAACAGCTAACAAATTTTAAATTACTCAAAATTTTAATGGGTCTAAAATAAGGAAAAGAGACTTTTAAGACACGTTATTATAACTAAAAGTCCTGTAGCACATTTTTTTTAAGTTAGGTGCATAATAAATGTTTTTGTAAAAAAAAGAGAATCGGGATCTCAATTCCCATGGAGAAAAATCGAGATTCACATTTTAGCATGAATCGTGCAGCCCTAAATCAAAGAACTCTCAAACAACATTTCAAATAACACCCTGCCATGTATCCATTAATTGTCACCAGATACTGTATCCAGCGCGTTTCCCTTGTCTTAAATATCTGGCAGCTATTCAGAAGCTTTGCATTGATAAATAGGCTCCTGGACGCTGTTACTAGCCAGCAGCTGGCTCCGAGGACCCTCGAGTAGAGTTCAGCACCATGGCGGTCTCTACATGATGCCCTGCCTGGGGTTGGCTCAACAGGCGCATCTCTTTAAGCTTCCAGGCCCCACTGAGATCTTGCATTCTTTCTTTCTGTCAAGTACAATGGAGTGTTTTAAGGATTAGAGCTGTTCTAAGGACACACTGGGGAAAATGCCTTGAGTCAACTTAGATCATAAAGCAGCTAAAATCTATGAGCTGGACTGCATCTGCCCTAAGACCTGCCTTTACTCTTGATAACACACCACAGATCCTCAGAAGATCCAAGCTTCTGGTGAAAACACAAAGAACCAAAGCACCTCAAGGCTGTATATAGATTTTTATAACCCGTGTCCACATTTCCCCTTTCTTTTAAAGGTGGATTAAGCCACAGATGGTAATTCATTCCAGCTTTGAAAGATTCTGAGCATTGAACAACGACAGCAAATGACGCATGCAAGCCAGGCTTTGGCTGTTGAATCGAGGCTCCTCCAAAGATACGGACCGCTCCATCGGCCTCTTAACTAAAATTTAATTATAGATGACCAGGAGTGGCCTCCTCCTGCCTCTATCCACAGATAATTGACTGCCCACCATGAGCATTAGCTATTCATTGGTTGCCAAGATTAATAGGGTAGTTTCATTTAAGAAAACCTGAAAACCTTATCAAGTTGGTTAAAGGTTTAATAACAAAAAAACCAAACAGTTGCTCTGTGTTTTGCCACTCTACCATTTGAATATGATTGAGCTTAAAAGTGGAAATTGCCCTGGAGAGAGACACCCGACTTCTCGAGAGCCGGGGAAATAAGCAAGCCAGGAGATGCAATCCATCAGGGAGAGTGGCCTGTTCTGCGAGAGCTACGGAGCAAAGAGACCATTACCCGGCAAAACCACACACATTCAGATCTAATAATAAAACGCAACAGTTGCAGAATCTACGTTTCTTTCTTTCTTGAATGAAAGATCTCCACGTTTGCTGGTTTCCTTCAACATCAAACAAACGAATTGTTTTACGTTTTCAACAAATAGAGAATGAACCCTTTCGAAAAACCTAATGAAGCATCTGATGAGCATCATGAAATGAAAAGCGGTTACAGTTCTACATGAATCAAAGTAAATCAAGTGCTCCTATACGTTCTGTGTGATGGGGTCTGAATGGATTAGGAGCCAGTGGAGTGGCACAGGATGAGTGGGAGGTGCTGATGAGAGGAGATGAGGAGGAGAAGAGGTAGAGCTGAAACCCCTGCGCTATTACAGCACCACACCTCGCAGATGCACGCAGCAGCGATGAGATTCACTGTCAAGATGCACAATGCTGCATAACAATGCTCAACAACACACATGCATACATGTGGTTGATCCAAAAACTTACAATTGAACCTGCACAAGATTAATTTACATATAACATCTGCGTAGAACAGCAGGAATGACTTGCATACTTAAAACAAGGGCACACAGACAAATGACACTCTCTCATTTAGTCACACACCCATACATGCATTCACACCACATCTGGCCTGTCAACACACACCGGGTGCCAGAAAAGAAGCCGGATACACACTGTGCACATCAACACAATCTTCATGGACACTGATACACTCTCACAGCTGTCAACTTCCTCCTGTGCCCGCCTCATACACACACACACACACACACAGTCTTGCAAGTGGACACTTGGCTTTTCCCACTAACGTGTAATTTCAGGCACAGATGCACTGGGCGAACACACACACACCGCACACAGACCATAAAATCTGTGATAGGGAGCTCGTGTTCTCAAATAGCATATGTTTCATGACATTTACACTCATGTGCAGCCTGTACTCCTCGCATGGAGAGACAACACATAGCCACAACACAATGCACGTGGTGTCTTTCAAATCTTACTCTTTGCTACAAGAGCGTCTGCCAAGAAAATAAATGTAAATGTAATGGGAAATGCTTGCATTTTTGGCCTGGTCTGCCTTCCGTTGAAGAAACACTTTGACTTTTGTCTGACGTGGTCATTATTAAAGGTCAATGGAATTGTTGTAAACATGACAAAAAGCCTGTCGTGGACCTCCAATCTTTGACACGACCGCTGTGAAACAAACAGTTTGGGTTGTTATACGGGAGACACATGCGACCCGCTGTGCGGCTTTTTTGTGTCATTTGTGTGGTAACGTCTGTTCACCTGCATGTCACAATGTGTCACAAATCTACGTTAATGAAAACACAAGAAGGAGACATGAGGGGGAATAAAATAAATGTCATGACAACTTTGTCAAAAGGAGGGGGGTGCCTAAAGGGAGCAGCATCTGAGGGGATATTTTTCCATGAATTAAATTCCCTCTTAATCCTCACTGCACAAAATACTCCGCTATGTCACACCCATCACTTTACAGGGTTTTGAAGATTGTGTGTTGAGCTTTTCAGATGAGCTTATTAAACATGTAAAGTACTATGCTATTAGTATGTATATTAGAGTCAAGGTAATCTCTCTAGGTAGCTTTTGTGCAATTGGCCTTAATTATAAAGTACAGCAGGAAGAAAGAGGCGATGAAAAGAGAGAAACAAAGAGAGAGGTTTTTGATAAAGCAATGGGGGATACCTGTACTTTATATTGAAAGTTGTTGGGGAATACGTCACAAAGGTAATGAAGTAAAAATGTTTGGTTTAGCGCAAACCGAGTTTACATTAATGCATCATTTCATGAATGCAGCCTTGTGTATTTCTTTAAAACAGATGACAGTTGTTGCCCAATGAGACAGTTTCTCTCAAGCTTAGTACACCATGCTGCGAGTTAACCAGCAAATTATAGCTGTAATAACACATGAATACGTTCATCTCCTCAATAAGCGGGACAGCATATCTATAGATGATTTTTAAATAAAAGCAGTCAGCATTCTTAACAGGGTCTACACATATAATAAACAGAGTGGATATATATAGAATATATCTCAAAACAGGAAAGTAATGCACCATATTTAACATTTATACATTTACATTGCATTTACACATTATGCTTTCATTCAAAGTGACAGTGCAACACAAGCTATATGTTTTATCACTGTGGGTTCCCTGGGGACCGGTCACACAAACTCTTTGCGCTGCCAACGCAGTGTTCTGCCAATTGAGCTACAAGATCACTAGATATAAATAATTCATATTATTTAAAATGCATAAGAGCAAACACTTGTTAAAAACACATGCACATGTACACAGTTGGCTGTAACAACAGAACCCATATACAGCAACATCAGATTACTGATGCATCAACATGCACACCTGCGCATCACACGCTTGATTACACATACTTTTCTCCCATTTCTCCCTCCTTCAAACACACACACACACAAAAAAAAATACTGGACAGAGGGTGAAGTTCTGTGTACACAAAAATGCTTTAAACAAACAACATGCACTACAACCAACACACAAGGTTATTTTGTAATCCATGCCTGTATTCAGTCTGTAAGTAATTGTACAATGAGTGATTTCTTAAAGCTGCAATTCATAACATCACCACAATCTTTGCTTTAAGGCTGCAAAAACTAATTGATAAAATCACAAATAATCAATTTTGAAAATAATTGTCATTTTTGTATGTATGTTATTATCGATTAGTTGGTCTATGACATCACATGCTCCTGAACCACGTCTGCTTCAAATAGCACAACCTAGCAAGTTAAAGCACATGGCAGCGGGAGTCTTATAATGAAAATAAAATAGCGCATTGAATATCAGGACGATGATGGAGGCAAAATTTCAGGAGATTTTTTTGTTAATACGTTTCACTTCTTCTTTTAATATTAGTGAGGTTGCCTTTGTTTTATTATTCTTGTGTTTTCATAATAATAGAAATAAACCACAAACAAAGAATCTGTTTTAAAGTAAGGGGAAAATCCAAATCTTTTGTTTACTCTGTTACAATTTAGGTATATCACTGTTATGTCATCTGGCTAATTAGTTTTTTTAAACATGAATAATATTATCAAGGGCTATTTCTCAATGCCAAGGAAGGATCCTCGGAAGCCAGAATTTCGAGGATGCTACGTCATCGACATCCGTCGAAGGACTGTTCCAATGTCGAGGATCCTCGAAACTGCAACCAATGCGACGGAGTCCTTCGTTAGAAAAAATATCCTATATACAGGAAAGGATGCATATGTGTATCCTTACCGCTCTTCGTGCTCTTAAATGACCCATACTCCTATACGCACAGCACCGAAAGCACACATTTTTGCTGACGTAATGACGCAATGATGTGCACTTGCTAGCCTGTTCCATTTACGTGTTCTCTGAATGCTAAAGACGAGCCTCGCCTAGCCTCTGAAGAAAGTGACTTGTAAGGATTAGTCCTGCAAAGGAAGTATTCTAGACATTGAGAAACGGCCAATGTCTAAAGTTAAAGATCAAAATAAGTTTATTACTCTGTGGGAAAATTTTCTCACAAGCACATCTCTCAGTATTAGCTCAATCCTGACAGTTAATATCATCTTTACTACCTCATCAATACAAGCCGAATCAGATCCAGAAAATGCAGATGACAAAGCTGATCGTTCAACTTTGCCAGCGCGGCTTGAGCAGAACGTAACAGATTGGTAAGGTAAGTATTACTAAAACTTTATAACCATGTCTGCAATACTTTAAATATATTTTTTCTTTATATTTTGACATTTACTATTTAAACACAGGACATTTTTACCTTCTTAGACTTGAGCTTTGGTTTGTCTTTTTTTCAGATTTCTTCCAGCTATTTTGGGGTTAGGAAGCTAAAAATAATCAAATATTTTTATTACTAAAACATTAAAACCATGTCTGCATGTGGACACACCAGGTCTTAGGAGGATAAGGCTTAAGTCAAAATTAAAGATTATATTAAAGAGCACCTATTATGTTGCTAAAAATAACATTATTTTGTGTATTTAATGTAATACAATGTGGTATATGGTTAAAAAAAATGCAGTATTTTTCACATACCATAGATTATATTTGCTTCTCTATGCCCTGCCTCCCTGAAACACGTTGATTTTGTACAAAGCTCATCGCTCTAAAAAGTGCAGTGTCATCCAATTGACCAGCTAAACAGTACGTTGTGATTGGCTTGAATATCTCTGTCGTCACCCAGAAATGTGATGCTCCTCACTATGTTTGAAAGATTAGCTCACAATGCAATGCTGACAGGAGTTAATATCGTCTTTACTACCTCATCAATACAAGCCGAATCAGAAAATGCTGATGACCAAGCTGATCGATCAACTTTTCCAGTGCGGCTTGAGCAGAACGTAACAGATTGGTAAGGTAAGTATCACTAAAACATTAAAACCATGTCTGCATTTGTGATCGTAGAAACGGCAAACAACAAGCGCAAATCTGCACGGCAATAATACACACATACAAACTAAAAGAAATGTAAAATCGTTAATACAATAATATGTGCTCTTTAATAAAATTCTCTGTGTGACTTTTGCACTTCTAACCAGATTTATTTAGCCGATTAATTGATAAAACAATATTCCAATTATTTAATTATTAACATGATTGTTAAGCCCGATTTATAGTTGTGCGTAAGCTCTACGACGTAGGTTATCCGTAGCCTGTGCATAGCTTTGTGTAGCCTGACGTGCCCCTCGTAAAAATTTTAAAAGTGCGTCAGTTCTACGTGGACCACAAGTGCTGTGATTGGTTCACCAGAAACCCTCCCGTCAGGTAAAAAAACTGCGTCATAGGTATTTCCGTTTGCGACAGTGAAATAAAAGATGAGCTAAGGTCAGGAGTAATTTACCTCAAACTGCAAAAAAAATTGCTGTTTATTTACTTCCATCATTGCTGGGCTTCTCAAATCATACACAACAAGTTGCTGTTTCTTCTTCGTTTGTGGGTTAACTTGCCAAGCTTCTTCTTCTTTTATGGTCGTGCTGCTACTGTGGTTACACGCGTGGATATTGCCTACCAGCGGTGTGCGCGTGTCTGCACGTCGACGACAACGCAAAAGTATAAATGAAAACCGACGCGGAACCTACGGCATAGGACCTATGCACAACTATAACGAGCCCTTTAGTTGCAGCCCTACTATGTTTGCAATTTACTTAACATACTTTCATGCTTGTTGAGAAACAGCTAACATTTTTGTTGTGAATAAGGGGTTAAGATACAGTAAGGATACAGTTATATACTTTAACCAGCTTTAAAATCAGTCATAAAAATGTAACCACACTTCAGAGACCAAAACAATCACATGAATTACACGAAATGCCCTACTGGCTCAAAAATGATTGGATGTCATTTGTAATCATTTACATTGATATATAGCACTGCACATTGGATGTCTTATTAGCTCATCAGTTGTACATGCTGAGCCCTGTCATCATAGAGTATCATGAGCACATACTCAGATTTACTACCCTCAATATGATTCCATTTTGTGGGGGGATAACACACATACAATATTTGGAATTCAAACTGGCCTTTGAGTATATCTGCTTCACTGTGCAGTCCAGCTTACGAAAATCGAAGGCATGGGGTCGCAAAAATCTAAAAGCTCCCTCTGCACTCTATAGAGACCACACTGACTTGAAACACAAAGTCGCACCAACAACCACAATAGCCACCTTAAGTTTATTTATTCGCATACCTCCTACCAACCGAAGAATTCTTGTTTCTGTGTTTTTTAAATGACTGACAGTCAGTTAGTGTGTGAACCTCAGTGGTTTAGTGTGTGATGCCCAGATTTTATTCTGTAGCCGTTTACAAACTGTGTGATGAGTATTATATAAAAATGTGTACAGTTGTGTAGAGTAATCCAGCATTTGCTTGCAAGTACAAACACAAATATGATACTAGACATATTATGCCAAATATCAATGCAGCAGAGATGTTAGCATGCACGCTGACAATACAATTAATCATTTCAGTGAAATCTAAAGAAAAAGTATTCCCGTTCTTGTTTTGATATGAACCTTTAAAAGCATGTTTTCGTTCTATTACTCCATCCCCCATTAACATAATGTCACATGCCTTATTGGACAGAAATCTGTCAATGCGATCAATCAGCACCTTGAACACAAAAAGCCCAAAATGTCTCCTCAGCCTGGTTCACTATTATCCGTCCCCGAATCCCATCTCGTTTCATCCAACAGCTGCTGTACACATCTATGCAATAAAACTACAGCACCTCTCCACATCACAGGAACAAAATCACAATACCCGTCTTATCACTACAGATCTCCCAAGAGAAAAGCAAAGCACAGTCTCACTGGCTTGATATCCAGGTAGTATTGTTATTATACATCTGTCAATAATGGTTTATTGACTTGTCTTTGATTGGATATTGGAGACGACTGAATTGATGGTTGTTGTGAGCTCCCAGGATGTCACTTAATTCAAATTAAGATTCAGCTGTCAGGTGAATTGTGCACAGAAGTGAGGGAATTCTGGCAGGGATTTCCGTGGTTACTGTAAGGGACTGCAGTTGTAGTTGGACCGAAATATCCGTGGTTACGGTAACCGTGGAGATGGGTAAAAGGGAGAGTTCGGCTTTGGGTCAAAACTCATGGTTGTTTAGAAGAGGATGCTAAAGTGTTAACACGTCCAGCTATTTAACACTCACGTCTCCATATCAAAAAACTCATGGCTGCCTTGTATTGCTGCTTTACAACTGGTCTTGCTCATTCTAGACTGTGTAACACCAAAAATAGCATCCAGGTATGCGTTTGTCTGTGTGCGAGACAGTGTGTGCTTGTGCACATACAGTACTGTTGGTCTTACAGTTTCTTCCACTGACCCGGAGCACCCAAGGTAGGTCTCTGGTCTAATGTAAATTAGTGTGGCCTTTATCAATTGCAGGCCAGCCTAACCGCTGGGGAACCAGAGGAAAGGGGAGCAACGTAATCTCCCTCACACACCAGCGTATGATCTTGTTAAAGACTAATTGATGTTCTGTGTTAACGAGCTTTACCTTAATTAGTCACATTTAAGTGAACAGGGGATACTGGTTGGGGAGTTGGATGCTGTTTGGGGTATACTGGACTTATCAGCACAGCAACGTGAACAAAAAAGGAGAATTAAGGAAACAGATGCAGATGAGATGCTTCAAGAATAATAGAGGTGAGATCCAGCAGAGGAAGTGAGGGGAGAAAAGAGATGTTAAAAAGCAGGAATTGTCAAGAGCCTGAAATCCCCAGGGATGAAAAGATTGAGGGGATAAAGAGCAAAGGTAAAGATAAAGAATCAATGCACTGAAAACAGACGAGAAAGAGCAAAAGGGAAATGCAAACGCTGATTCAAGCTGCTCTCATCTCTCAGCCTGCGCCCTCCAACCATGTTCACTCTCACATATTTAGTTTTGCCTTCTCTTCCTATTTTTTCTAGCCCTCTCATTCTGTTATTCCACTTCCAATTTCTATAGATATCCTTCCCTGTGTCCTCTTCTCTATATCCAGCTACACCTCTATACGTATCTGCTCAATCCTCTTCTATGTACATTATTGTCTCCCACCTTCTTTTATACTATACTCTTTGATTCTTTCACTCTCCATCCTCTACAGCAAAAGCCTGGAAAGCAGCTGTACAGATCGCTGGAGTGAAGCTGTATTGACACTGAAGGCAACACATTAACATCACTGTGCGCATTACAGTACTGCAGTGTGTGCATGTGCAGATCTTGATGCTTCAAGTGGCAGTTCAATTTGTCTCACACGTTTGTCTCCCCTATCTTTCTTTTCTATCTACATAACAGATTCGGCTACATCTCACAACCTGTGGAAATAGTTTTATGAATGCAAATGAGTACAGTGTAAAGAGTAACAAATGATTGTGAGGTAAAATTTCACAACAAATTAAAATAAATAATGGAACTAAATTGTTTTTAGTGTGTGATACAGGTTAGCACTGATTTCAGGCCTGGTTTAGTGGACGTTATGATTATATTCCCTCTGCAGTACTGGAGGCTTCATCATTAGAGCTTTAATAAGTTAGTCACGAGGAGGGAATAAAACTTATTATGGAATATGAAGCAGCATGCGCATATAAATGATTTTACTTTATTTAAACGCCAACAGTTTGATTTATATCGCAGCTGGAAAACGTTGGGCCTATCATGGGCTCACATGAAATTAACATAATGACCACTCTTCATAAATCTTACTGATTTCTTACTTAACTACTAAAAAGTAAATTACCAGACTCTGAAAAATGACGGTAATAGACAGTGCGTATCCAGAATGTTAAAATCGCCTTCTACGCGTTCAAGAAATAAAAAAACCCTCTCCGATTGAAATGAGCTTGCATGGTGCCAAAATGCCAAGAGTATTTCTCACAACGCACACTGCGAGACACTGACAACAGTGCTCAGTAAAATTGATAAATCCGCAGTTTAGATACACAACTGGAAAAACAGTCTGACAGCGCGCCACAGCGACATGGTTATTGGCTGTACCGTGAACGGAGCATTTAAAGCACATCTTAATATTCTGTTGCTCCACGGTTGTTGTTTCGATGAAAATCACTAATTGTGCCCGCAGACTGCGCGTGTCTCCGTGTCGTTTCCATGCTCGTGCGACAGCGCGCGCGTGCGCTTCTGCGCGTCGCTGTAATCTCTCCGCGTATCTGTGCAGTGAGAGTGTAAGAAAAGTCGAAGTATGTGCCGCGTGAGTGCACGTTTCATTGAGGAACAAGTGGGCATATAAGCGCTGGCATATGTGCGCGCGTGCAGCAATGACAGAGGGGTCAAACCCCGCGCGCGCCGACCGTGTCCATCTCTCAATCGCGTGCCATCCATCTTTTCCACATAGAGCGCATCAAAGTACCCTCACCCGGAACCGCCGGTGCCCTGTGAGTGGCGTGTCCTCGCTCCACGCATTATCCCTCAGTACATTCCTTGCAGAGGCACAGCAGTATTTATGAAACTGTTACTTACTGTGTTTTTCACGCGCCTGTCCCCCCTCTCTCCTTTCGGCCCTCCATTCTCTTCACATCCTTCCCCTCGAGGTATCCTTTTTGCGGTTTCTCCGCGGACAATACACCTAGAAATATATATATATTCTACATGTATTCAATTTTCGCGAGCTCTCCCTCTCTACCTAGCTCCCTCTTCCTCCTCTCTCTCATCTCTCTCTCTCTCTCTCTCTCTCTCAAACACACACACACACTCTCTCTCTCTCCCTCTTTCTCCGCTCTTTTGTTAAAATTCAGTATATGCGCCTCGTCACCTAGCAACCGTCAACCGTCAACCTCCCTCTCTCGCGCGCGCCTCTCTCTCCATCACTAGCGACACGTGTTGAATGCTAAACTTAGCGGTGTGGAATAATATTAATAACTGGGTGGCTTGAGGTCTCTGCCTCCCTCTCTCTCCGTCTCTCTCTTCTTCTCTCTCTGCCCCCTCCCCACACATAAGAATACACCTCATCACTCGCATATAATCATGCAATATAAATATTTACTAGAGCCACTCGGCCCTCTGTTGCATGTCCCCCACAGCCTCCTCCGCGTCTCGCTCTCCTCCTATCATCCCATACTGCGAATCAATTGTGCCGTATCGCTGTGCGAAACGCAGAGGTGTGCGTTCGACATGCGAACGCTAGTCTACTGGACGCGCGTGAATTCATAAAGCTCTGAACGTTTGGGCCAGCGCACGTTTAATGGCAAATAACCGTTACGCAAAAGAAATGATCAGAGAATTTAGTAAGTAGCTGCGCAGTATATCAATTTCCACATTTGATTTTTATTTTTATAAAGTTGACTTCATCTACTCTCTCTCTCTCTATCTATCTATCTCCTGTTTTATTCGTTAATGGACACTTGTCAATTGATTAATAAACCAATAGCTCAATAACCCGTGATAAATAATGACGCTCGAATGATTGATGGTCAGTGTTTTTTAGAAGGTCACTTCTTTTACCGAGCGTGACGCAGCGCTATTGATGAAATACTGTTTAAAGCCTAAGGTACTGCTCCGTTTCTCTGAAGAAATCTATTAGCATTGTTTTAATCTGTAAGTGCTCATACTTGATGCGAATCAAACAATATTGTCGTATTTTTCCAGATCTTTACTCGACTGGCACATAAGAGTCACTGTAAAACTCTCCCTCACTGCATCCCTTGGGGTATGCAATAGATATTTTCGTTCATAACTGTTCCATTATTAGTTTTTAATCAGGGCTTTTATAGAGCAGGTCATGACAATTATTTTTGCAAGACAGCAGGGGGACCCATCTTTTAGCTGTCAGGTTGTACTTACAGTACATATAATTCATCACTCTAATTCCCAGTGGCAGCCTCAGATGTCAGCTGAATATGGTTTGCCACATAAACTGTCAAAGCCGCTAAATGTGATTTTGAAGTGATTTCAAGTAAAAAAAAAAAGTGTAATTTAGCGGAATTTCTAGTCACACCCTTTGCTGTCTTTTTGTATATGTGTCCTGTTGTTTGAGATAGCTCAGAGCACAACAGATGAGTAAACATTGATAATCACAACTAAATCCTATCATATCAAATTGGGAATGCAAAGACTACGCTCTCTCAACTCTTTTTGTCTCTTGCTTGTCTTCTCTCTCATTGTTTCTTTCTCTCTCTGTATACTTGCGAAGTCTGATAAAATTAAGAAAATAAGAGAAAAATCCATCAAATGAATTGAAGGTGGCAGAAGTTTTCATGCATGCAATTCTTGGACTTTTGCAAGATGTGCGAGTGGGCCTTATAGGAATAATACTGAAAGTTAATACAAGCCTTGGGATAATAATACGTACACCGACAACGGCATCTGACATTAGTGTCAGATAAAACAACTAGACGCAAGGGAGAAGCTGAGAAGAAGCTAATAGAAGAACTAAAGTGAAAGAGTGCCTGGGGGAAGATGGAGAAAGTAAGAGCCCTATTCAGTGCCACACAGACTTTTCTTTCACACTGGGAGACCTCGACGACGATTGAATTTTTTCTTGGTCCGAGCTGTAATAGAAAATAACCAAGTACTTCTGCGCAATAGCTGTCACCGACCTTCTGTGAAAAATAGGGCTAATCCTTTACTGTACCCTTGCAGAGCGGCTCCGTTCAAATCCGCTACATTTTATTTCTTGAATAAATTTTCTTTCTCTTCAATTCTTTTGCAGTGAAACTGAATACAGTCTCTTACTGATTCTGTGTTAAACAAGTAATCGCATGGACCAAACTATCCCAAAATTTGGCTTTCAGGAAAGGAAAAAATACAACAGCACCTTGGTTTTCATAAGCAGATGAAAGAACAGCGCTACAAACGTTAGGTAATGTAAAGCACAACGCTACAGCACAGTATAGTTTTTATTTCAAGCATCTTTGTATCCAGTGGCGGCTCGTGACTGCTTATCCGAGGGGCGCATATTCAAAGTAAGTGTTCGGAGTGTCTTGTGTTGCTTGTGTTTTTTAAATATGTGTTCGTTGCGTCATGTGAACCATGCATCATTGTGTTTTGTCAAAATAAGTGCCTGCTGCACACACGTTAAAACCGTTTATGATAAAAGAGACACTCACGTTCACAAAATACACGCAAGACACTCCCTTAACACTAAACTCTGATTATGCATGAGATTATGCTAGTATTTGGCAAATGCGAGCACCTCTTTTATCATAAATCCTTTAGACGCGTCTGCAGCAGGCACTTATTTTGACAAGACACTTGATGCACATAGGAACACTCGATCCGCAGAACACAAATTAAAAAAAATTACGAACCACACACATGACGGGCTACATTGTGACGAACTTCGCATCGAGCGCCCTTGAAAAAAGAAGTCACCGGCCGCCACTGCTTCTATTTGTGAATATCTAAAGCTTGTGAATGAATCATTCTGTTTAAAGCTTCTTGTTGCAAAGGTTCAGTACTGTTGTGTTCAGATGAAGTACAGTCGGATAAAATGCAGAAGTCTACATTCCCTGAGGTCATTTCTCTGATTACTTATAATTCCATTTAAACAGAATTACTCTCACTGAACAGCTTCATCCACTGCTAATGATGACATGATGCTGCATCTTTCAAGATCCCTCTGTCTCTTTCACTCTCAAGAGGTATTCGACAGGGTCAGACAGAGATTCAACAAGAAGATTGGAACATCCTTCATCATCCGAAACACCAGGGGTTTGGGCTTTATCCCAGTGTGTGCTGAAACTCTCAGAAATATCAGTTAAAAGGCCCAACCAATCAGTGCTCTCAGCTTGCTTAAGATTTAGCGCCCCAGTCATGAAGTGCGCATAAGCTATTCTGTTTCTTTCTTCTATTTCATTATGTAAAACTCAATTCAATGGATGATGTAATAAATAACAACAGCACCTGAGACGTAAGACATCTTTAGTAATCATATGGTGCCAAATTACTTTACAAATGGACACGATGCAAAATAACAGTAAGCACTTTGAACAATGACCTGTATTTAAATGTAAACAAACTGAATGCATTAATACAATATCGCTCGAGCAGGAGTGTGATTAGGCCAGTGGCACGAGGCCACTGTAATTGACAACGCGCCATTGAATAATTTGTATTATTATTTTTGTTGCCTTTCAGTATATATCCTCAACAGAACCAGGAAAAGTTCTAGAATATAGTTATTTTTTTTCTTTAAAAAATTGTTTGGGAGTTAACAAAACACAAAGCGTGTTTTTAAGTTTATCGCATGTCCACTGTAGTGATGTTCTGAATTACGTCCATCTTGATTCAGTGTTTTGTCATTTGATTAAATTTTCACATTTATTTTATTTTTACATTCATTTTTGTTTTCATTTTCACCACAATGTGCAAATAAAGGTCATGAGTTTAAAATGAGATATTTGATCCATGATGATATTAGATGTAGCATTGACTTCTTGGAGACAAATAGGAACATGTTGCTCTTGTTCCATTTCCCAAATGTTCTGCTTTGCGTCCGGGCATTCTGCATCTTGAAATATTTTGGAATGTCCAGCATTTGAGTCAAATGGATTGCATCATATTTTCTAATTCTCTCATCTGGGTGTGGCTTTCTTTTAATTATTTACAACAAGGTTGTATTTGTAAACATCATATAATGCACAATGAACTAACATGAACACTTGAATTACAGTATTTCTCAGTCGCTTTGGTGCATTTCTCACATCACTATTTACATTTGCACAACAGTAAGTTCAACCTCCACAACATATAGTGATTTGTGCACATCATATAGCAGTTTCTCATTCCTTCGAACACATTGCAAATGCTTTTGGACATTAATCAATTGCTTTCATACAATTCTCTGCTGTTTTATAACATTATCATTTGCTTATGTCATGTCAGTCAAAATTAACTATACTTGTGAATGCTGAAAAGTCATTCCATATAAAACTAATAGTCATCATTTCATTGCTTGAGTCATTAGATACAAAAATGTTGAACTAGTTGTCAAAATCATTTTTTAAATCTTTTTTCTCCCTGAAAATATCTCCTAAATTGAGCATTTTCTGAAATTATGTGGCCAGACAGAGGAATGTCTGAATGTGCAAGAATGATTACAGTACTATGTATGTTGTATGTTCAGTTCCAATATGCAATATTGTTTACAGTTGTGCACAGCTGGGAGTTTATGTTTGTTGTAAATAAGGGTGTTTTTTTCTTTTGCACAATGCAGTGAACAAATTAGAATTGCAAAGAACATATGCAATAAAAAGTGAAACATACATATTCAGTGTAATTTACTCACTTACCTCCCAAAATACAGTGATGTGTAAATTTACTGTAGTTTTCAAATAGCTGTGCAAACAGTATATAGTGCATTTTCAGGTAGTGTCACCAAGATCTGACTGTTTTGCATTGGAAAACATTTATAGAGTGAACTGTCATAATGAAAACATGACTAAGCCATTTGACTATCTTGTTTATAAACAATGGTGTCATGACTTTTTATTTTGATGACACTGACACTTTCATTGACATGAATACTTGCTTTTGAGGACTGACCTATTCATTTTGAGAACGTGACACGCTTTTGCAGATTATCAACTAGGTTTTGCAGTTTGCACTAATTGTTTTGAGAACTGCATTAACTGTTTTGCAAATGTAAATAGAGATGTGAGAAATGCACCAAAGCGACTGAGAAAAACTGTAACATTAACTAACAAAGTTTAATAAATGCTGATAAACTATATTGCTCATTGTTAGTTCATGTTAGCTAATGCATTTAATAATGTTAACAAATACTACTTTATTGTAAAGTGTTACAAATTATTTAATATAAAAACTTCTCAGCATCTGTCATGGAATAAAATAGAGCATATTACAAGAATAAAAACAAACAGAACAAAGTCCTGGGGTCCACTACAAAAGACATTAAATAAAAGTTGTGCTTTAAAAGGGGCAGAATTATTGAACATTTCTGAAATACTGCTAAATTTGAAGTCTAGACTCTCACGATGAATAAAACAATTGGTTATTATCAAGAAAACATATAATCTGCAAAAAAGTATTACTTACTTCCCTTGTTGCCACAAAACGTGGAAATGTAGTTCTTGTTTTTTTGAAAAGAAAGTTTGTGTGCTCTGTCCAAATATATTCACACAAATATTAGAAAGCCCAGGATGTCCTCTTGAAAAGACAGTAGGATTCAAATAGGTTGAATAAATTGTGCTTGACTTAGAGGTCTGAAACTCATGTCCACTACAGAGGATAAAATGAATTGCTGGGTCTCAGGAGGAGATATATATAAATGTATATAGATAGATAGATAGATAGATAGATAGATAGATAGATAGATAGATAGATAGATAGATAGATAGATAGATAGATAGATAGATAGATAGATAGATAGATAGATAGATAGATAGATGGATTGATATAGACAGTATACTGTATACTGATATAAGTGTAGATAGATAGATAGATAGATAGATAGATAGATAGATAGATAGATAGATAGATAGATAGATAGATAGATAGATAGATAGATAGATAGATAGATAGATAGATAGATAGATAGATAGATAGATAGATAGATAGATTGATAGTATACTGTGTGTGTATATATATATATATATATATATATATATATATATATATATATATATATATAAACAGTGGCGGCTGGTGGATAGGGGGCGCTGAGGCTACTGTAACATTCAACCAAAAAGTAAAATGAATCATTTAGTTATATTTCACTGTTAGTCATGTTATAATTTATTTTAAAAAATCAAAACTAAGTTTGTTGTGTGTGTATGTCATGTGTGTGTGTCTGGGGTCGCCACCCAAACGAGTGTGTATGTAGGTCAGTAAATTTGTTAAAAGCATGTGATTTGAGGCTGAGCTCTAATTGTGCTCCCCAAACCCTCCCACTTTTGTTGTTAGCAAATCAATACTGTTTTTTATGTTTTTGACCTCATGTGATTAGATCATTCTCAGAGTCTCATTAACGCGTTGCAGATTGCCATGTAACTGATCATTACGGTACAGATCAGGGGCAGACTGGGACAATAATTCAGGCCGGGAATTTGGCTCTAGTCTCGTGTAGCCAGACCTTCAATACTGAAGATCTGGTGTTTTCGCTGCTTTTTCTGGACAAGTCCCGCCCAGGAGCTGTTTGATCGACATGTCAAACAACCAATCACAGTTTATTTTGTCTAGCGTCACGTTTCGGACTCCCCACAATAACGAGCCGGGATTGCAACAAGTCAGTTATTGAAATAACCAGCCGCAATCGAATAGCATCTAAATAAACAACATTACTCACCATAGAACAACGTTGTGCACTTCATCAACAGCCACACCTATGATACACTCCCGTTAAACGTCTGTTTGAAGTATATCTCTCCACTCTGTAACACCTACAAGAAATTCAGGAGAACCGAACTTTTTGACTCCACTAACTGCCTCAAGCAAAACTCTTGGACTTCTTTTAGAGAGTCTATGGCGCGAACTTTGCATATTTTTGAGAATCCAATGTTTAGCTGATCATGATAACTGCTCATTATTATCCAAATTACTGATTCTCTTCCTCAAAGGAACATCAGAGCTTTGTTTTCCAGGGACTGAAACTAATCGAGACACTCTCGTCTCCTGGAAATCCGGTTTATTTCAACCAATCAAAGACGACTTTGACATTCCCACAGGGTTTCCCGAAAAGTGTACGAAAAACATCAGACGTTTAGCCAACAGTCTGTGGGTGTGACGTCTGAGGCTGAGACTAATTTGACTCCATCCCAGGCCACCTTGACTGCTGCTTTCACCATGTTCCACCGGACTTCCTAATTTTATAGGTTAATATTATTAGTTGATATATCAGATAGACTACCAGACAAGTTATAAATTCAGCCACTGTGTTCATCTGACTGGGAACAAATTTAAAAAAATTTAAAATATAGAAAAGGGGACTGACCAACAAGTGATCAATCCTAATAATGGGCTGTGAAGATGCAGTCTATGTCTATACTGTAGGTGAACCCTCAAAAACTTACTAGGAATACACAATGTATACCACCATACCACAGACAAATACACAGTTGACCTTTTAAAGTAATGAGACACAGTTCAAATGTTAGAATATTTATATTTTAAATGAAATGAAGCAAACATATTTAATAATCTATACTTATATTAATAGATTTTTTAAAAGACCTTTTTAAAAGCTGCAAATTAAAAGCGTAAAAAGCATGATTAGCATTTTGATACTGTTCTTGTAAAAATAAAAGTTTTATAAAATGATAAACTTAAAGGGGACATATTATGAGATTTTTTTTAAGATGTAAACTAAGTCTTAATCTAGGTCTGAGCAAAAGTGTGCCGTTTTGGGTGTGTCATTTAAAATGCAAATGAGCGGATGAAGTGCAAACACTGATCACAATGATGGTGGTTTGTTGCAATTGAAACTCAATTGTGTTGTGAATTGTTTTCTCTCTCTCAATTTCTCTCTGAACTAAATGGCTGTGCTGTGGTTGGATAGTGCAGATAAAGGGGGCGGTATTACCTTATTCTGACATCACAATAGGAGCCAAATTACAATGACCTATTTTTTCACATGCTTGCAGAGAATGGTTTACCAAAACTAAGTTACTGGGTTGATCTTTTTCAAATTTTCTAGGTTGATAGAAGCACTGGGGACACAATTATAGCAGTTAAACATAAAAAAGTCAGATTTTCATAATATGTCCCCTTTAACATATCATCCTTGATGTTTCGCTGTGGTTGCATGAAAAGCAGGACTTATTAAAAATGACCTGCTAATTTTTTAATAAGCTAATGATCTGCCTGATGTGTTCAGACCAGCAGGGGTTTTCTTTTTAGTCACTTACTTTTTCTCTCTGTTTTCCCTTTGCGTTTGTGCTGCATATTTGTCAGATGGAGGCAAAAGTCAGTGCGCTGCTGGCGTAAGGTCATGCGGTGGCATTTTTGAACTGCGATTGCCTGATACGTAGATTTTTAGAGGTCCGTCATTTATTAATATCATGGCCGTTTCTCAATCCGAAGGCAGCCGCATTCGGAGGTCGCATTTGTAGGCGGCATACGTTATCAAGAATTATAACTATTATAACTAGTTAACTATTATTCTAAATTCACTGTAAATTGTTGTATGTAATGCTCAGTTAACTTAAATAAACCAGGCTTGATGCTATATGCAGCCTGGAGCTTTCGGATTGAGAAACGATCCATATCACGTCAACATGAGCTGACTGCACGGCAGGCCGAAACGACCGTCAGGAAATGTTCCGGTGCTCTAGATGGCCAGTGTGCCCCTGGTACAGATCAGTGAAAGCAAACGAAATATCTCGAGATGAAAATATGATTTTATCCTAACAAAATCACCCTTAACAAGGTTTTCAGTAGAAGAACAAATAAAGGATTAAGAAGCTTGGACCCGAATGAGCAGCAGGTAGTGATCGCGGTCGAGCTTATACTGTGTGCTTTTCCAGCACTTAGGGCAAATGGAGTTGGTTAAGATTAGCTTGATACTGTGTAAGTCATGCCTTTTATTGTTTTCCCTGTTTGCTGTTTCAAAGTCTGCGTGATAGACTGCATAAAAGTTTTTGGCGCATTTGAGCTGCCTTTGTTGGACATGAAAATCCGGTAAATTCTGTGATTTTGTTGACTTTGTTGCTTCCCAATGGAGTTTAAAAGAGCACCCGTCCTGTGCAATTGAAGCAAAAAGCAACATACTGGTCTATGATTAGGCAACTTTACTCTCTCTGTGTGTGTGTGTGTGTGTGTGTGTGTGTGTGTGTGTGTGTGTGTGTGTGTGTGTGTGTGTGTGTGTGTGTGCGTGCGTGCGTGTGTGCGTGCGTGAGTGTACATGTGCGTGCATTAGGTCACACCCCTTTATATGTTATTTTCTGCATTTGTGACTGATTTTATTTGCCAGATTCCATACAAATGCTCTCTGTGGCAGTCATACCTGTGTGTGTTTGTGTGTTTGTATGTGTTTGTGTGAGCATGTGTTTTCTGCATTGCATTTGTGCACAAGAACCAGGCCTTCATTTCTGTGTCAAAAGTTTCAGATTTATGCTGGATTTATTGATATTTATTTTTTGACAAATGGAAAAAAAGTAAAAAAATTAGCATTTCCCATTCACATTCAATTGGGGTCATATTGACCCCAAGGGACAGATTAATGATTTTTTTTTTTTACATAACTTTAGAACAACCGAATCAAGCCCAGTTTTTTTGTGTATGTAAAGATGGTTTATTTAGGAAAAGTAACAAAGTTTTATATCGCTGAGATGAAGGGAACCTTTTTTTTTTTACTTATGAAATGTTGTTTGGGGTCATATATAGGTCATATATATATATATATATATATATATATACACACACACATACATACATACATACATACATACACACATATACATTTTGTGTATAATATTCTTAGATTTTGTTATATTATTTTATATTCTACATATAACTCCACCCTTTTAACAGCTTGTGACTATTGTCTACTGTTTTATGTGTTTTTGTTGTTGTTTCTTTTATACTTACCTTATGGAACATTGGCTGTTTTTCAATGTGCTATATAAATAAACACTTCATTGTATTGTGTACTGTGTTCTATTGTATATATTCTATGCAACACATACCGATACCTGCACCTAGGCAACTAATATTTAAGATTGTGTGGTTTAGTTTAGCTCAAATCCAGTTGTACTAGTCTCAGTAAGTTAGAAAAACAATAGACTGTACTAATCCACAAGCATTCAGACTGCAAATAGGGGCCGGATTTTGTAAGGTATAATGTTTTATAAACTTCCTCCTTTGATGAAGGCACAATGTAAGACTTCCTGGGTTCAGAAAACAGCATCATTATAAGAGCGGTATTAACATCAGGCTAGAGGGCGTTAAAGCCTTGCAGCCATTAGCAGTGACTTTCCATTGACTTTTACTGTTTTGACTGCATGTAAATGCCATTTTATAGCCCTTAACCATAAATCTAAACCTAACCTTAAACTAAAAAATTATTTAGTAGGTCTGTTATACAGTTTCCTCATGTGGAGATTCATATTTAGTTTCCACGTGAGGTATCAATGTAAGCATTATGGGGACGGAGCACCCCCCCCTCCACCAAAAGCTCACACACTTTGACTGACCACAGACTGAGCTGGTTAAAACACCACCGTGCATTTTGCATTGCAAACAGTGCACTTCTATAATGTAGGTCAAAGTAAAGCTATCAATACATCGAAAGAGCAAGACAGAACTTACAAAGTAGGACTGAGAGTTTGTGAGTGAGATCAAGCAGATGAGAGGAAAGCTGGTATTGTGAAGAAATAAAGTCAGGTAGAGGGTGGAGGGAGGGAAGGAAGGGGTGGAAGGAACGAGGGAGGACGAAAAGAGTAAGATAAGCACAGTAGGAAAAGAATGCAGAACTAAGAGAAGGGGAGGGTTAAAGGAGGGGCCAAACACATGGCAAGGTTACACATGAAAACCACAGCCTGTTTTCCTCTATGACTAAAAAGAAAGCGAGAAGTACAGAGAGGAAGCTTCAGTTTAGCTTTAGTCATACGCAATCACTTTGAAGACAAATTAAAAACAGAGCGGGAGAGCTGAATGTTGACTGAAAGAGGGAGCACATCCATGCTACAAAACTGCAGAAGAAGGACTGAAAGAAAAACTAAGCGAGAAAAAGGGACTATGACAACAATAAAATAAACACAGAGGATTGCTTACAAATTGTGTTCCTAGACCATACAAAGAGAAACATCAGAAAAGGCGTTGTAAAGTTCAGGAGTGCATTGCTGCTTTACGTCAGAGTTTTATACGCTGACACGCATCTGAAAATTGGAAACAGATATTGGGAGTCTGTCTGAAAAACAAAGAAAGACGAGGATAAAAACTAATTTCATCAACGTGAACCATGCTGATAAAGGAGTATCGGATATGCATGCCTCTTACAGTCGATGAGGTAAGTTACTAACTTTAACACGTATTAGGGTCTGCATGTCTGCATTTGTGTAAAGCATCTCTCTGCCATTAGCGTGTATGAAAGTAAGCATACATGAATTAAGATGTTTATTCTTCACTGTTTAAACAGATGTCAATGCAACATTTAAACCGTGAATGCGCACGGTCTTCAACAGTCACATGCTATTTATGATATGAGAAGTCATGCCTTCTCCTGTCAGCTCCAAACTGACTTGTGTGATTCCAAAAGTGTGTTTGTTTAGTTTGTGTTTGTTCAGGCCGTGTCATTGCAGCTGCCAAACTTGATCAAGGGTGTTTATCACCTCTGTGTATATCTGTGATTATCTGTTTTGGTGTTTTGTACACTCCCAGAAAAAAGTTACAAGAAAGATTGTTTGGGTGGGATTCTTTTAAAAAGTACATCTTGTGCATATTTTGTACTTCAGAAGGTACATATGTGTACCAAATGGTACATATTAGCACAGTCCCAGTGACAGCTTTTGTACCTGTCTTTATGACAGTGTACTATTTCTGTTTAATCGGTTTCGTTACCTAAACAAGTCTGACCAGTTATGTAATGGCAGGATTATTCAGCCCAAGGCTAGAACAAATCACAAGAGACTTTCTTACAAACGGCTTGGGATTTCTGCTCAAGGGACATGAGCCAGGATTGTTTTGTCTGTGCATTGTTCGACTTCTTCGAGTAGCCAACTTTTACTAGTTGAGTCCAGACAAGTCCACACAATCACACCTGACCAAAAAACCCTCATCCGTGGTCTACATCAGCAGCGGGCTGCATACCGTAGTTCCAAGGAAATCCCCACCCTCCGTTTTGTGGTTAAGATTCGGTATAAAAACCTGACTCCAAGACTGGAAAAACCTCTGACGTCATGATTATCAGTAATTGAAGGCACTTTATAATTAATTCTATTTAGGGGTCATGTATGCTACAATACCTGTCAATTATCAGTCGTGCCCATTATACATTGTATTCACAGATGCATTTTATGCATACCTGTTTGGCCAGTCTATAATCTTACATGAAAACTAACTGACGTGGCGATTTCCCTTACTTTTGTTTTATGTGAATTGTATTATAATTATTATTATTAGTAGTAGTAGTAGTAAAAAGCAAGCATGAAGGTTCACCCCAACCTCACCATCACATGGCGAATGGAGATTGTGCAAAATGTATGAAAGAGATTTGTATGTGCAATGCATATGAATTGGCCACCTATTTGCTAAAACGTAAAAAAGCTATGCATTGCTTTGGGATTGTGTTGACTTTGCATAGTTTCTCATTTATATGCATAGATCCAAGCATCTTGCTACACCCTGTGGCCGTAACTAGGCATGGGCCGGTATAAGATTCTGGCGGTATGATAACCTTTAGCAAAAATACCACGGTTTCACGGTGTTACGGTTTTGCCATTGCAACACTAAAATGTGTTATTTTTTAAATGCTGGGTAAAAATAAAGCCTTTAAATTATAATATGCTTTCAAAAAATATATAATTTTTTTGTAATGTATATTAAATGTAAACATCAAATCAGTCACATGACTTAATGATTTAATGAATTTTGTATAAACACAGCTCATACCTTGGAGACGGTATAACAGAATATTTCAGTGGTTTTGAAACCTTGACTGTTTAAAACCTCGGTATACCTTGAAGCCGGTAATCGGCCCATGCCTAGCCGTAACCAAATAATATTAACTCAAATCAACAAAACATTAGCCTAATACATACACTGTCATGAAACACAACATGGTCATGAAATGGTCCCTAGCTGTCATTGGGGCAGTGCCCTTCAAAAAGGTCCTATGTGTGCCATTTAGGTACATATATGTATACATTTGGCACCAATATGTACCTCTGACATACTAACATGAACTCTTTAGGTGCAATAGTGTAATTTTAACAGCAGTGACAGCTAGGGACCATTTAATGACAATGTGTTTCTGACTGTACAGTATATTGTGTTTATTTCTTTAACTGCACCTTTCTTTAACCTTTAACTCAAACTTATCTCTGTTATTTTCTCTACAGTTTGCAGAAACTAGATTTCATTGTGTGCGCTTACAGCACCGCTGCATTGTGTACTGGTGTGCATCTGACAAATAAACCACCTCGCGCCGACTCACAAATCTCTCTTTCTCTTCCTCAGTATAGAATCGGTCAGCTGTATATGATCAGCAAGCACAGCAATGAACAAAGCGGTGGAGGTGAAGGGGTGGAGGTCGTCCGCAATGAGCCATGCACAGATCCCAAACACGGAGCCGGCCAGATCACAGAGAAACGAATCTACCTCAACAGGTGAGCGCGCGCACATGCATGTACATGCATGCAAGGGTGATCCGGTTTCGCCCGCGGCTTACGTTAACCACCCTCCAGTGATTACAGTTGACTGCAGCGAGCACATTTAGGGATGCAGCACAGCTTTGTGTCTATCTTTCATGTTTCTACTTTCCTTCCAAACTAGCGTTCCCTCCTTCCTGTTGAGCTCATGTTCCAGGAGAGTAAAAGAACCGCTGTGTTCAAACTTTGGCTTACAATCGCTGTACAGGAACAGAGATTTCCAGCCGGCAGTTTGTGTACCCCAGGGGGCAGCTTAAAGCACATTCCAGGGGTACTTGCAAAAACTTTCGTTGTACTTTGTTAAACCTACTCAGAATAGAAAAATGACCTTATCCACAAAACTACTTTTCTTAGCCACTTTTGCAATAATTTTTTAACCATCTGCTATTGTTCTATGGTATTATATACGTCCATCAAATGCTTTCACCTCAAATCTGCTTAATCCCGGTTTCAGGCTATTCAGAATTACCAGTTTGTTGGTAGAATCTGATTAAAAAAAATTAATTTACAAGAAAATGTTCCAGACGCACTTAGAGGGTTTTGCATCTAAACTCTTTATAATATACATGCATTTTATATGGTGATGTATTTAATTACTTTGAGTTAAAATAGTGACTGCCAGATTTATGAAGCATGCAATAATTCGTAGAAATTTTGAGTTTTAATTGTTTAGTATGTTATGTTTAATAAAACATAGTCTTAGCTTTTAAACTATGCAAATGTTTCATCATTAAACAACTAAATGTTGTTTTGATGCTCTATTATGTGACAAATCACCGTGGCACTTGCTCTTTATAGAGCACTTTCCCAGATGATCCTTCCTTTAACTGCTAGTTAAAGCAATAAAATGAAGCATGAATGGGCATCGGAGGGTATTTTAGAAGTATTATATTATACTCAATTGTAAAAGATACAGTGCAACTGGCTAAAATTTATCGTCTTATGAAATCACTCAATCCATTTTTTAACTGCAGGAAGGCTTGTCACATAATGTTACATTTACCTTGGGAAAGTTATGACTATAGCTTGTTAGGAAAGATAAATCGGTAGGACAGCATGTTGTTAAATTGTTAAATACCATCACTATGTTTTATATACACCCTATTATTTCCCTTTACCAGTTATTGTTCTCTTAAATATTTTATGTTATTTATTTTAAATAAATCTGCTTCTGTCAAATACTGTGTCATACGCAAAATTAAATTAATGAAATTTAAATGATTATACAGAAGCCATGCTTAATAGTAGAAATAATTATATCATTATTCTACTTCAGTGGATAAAGTGTTTCTAGGTCAACGTGACTCAAAATAACCAAACAAACTCTTTAAAATGGAAATATTTTTTATGTTTACTTAAAATACATGGCAATTGGTTTGATATTTTTAACTATGGCTTATGTGTCCATTCTAGGCCAACAATATATTAACAAAGTAGGTTTGATGATGTTAAAGGCAGTGGCGGCCAGTGACTGTTTTTTTCGAGGACGCACAATGCGAAGTTCGTCACAACATGTATGTAGCCTGTCATGTGTGTGGTTCTTAATTTCAAAATATGTGTTCTGCACGTCGAATGATCCTATGTGCATCACATGTCTTGTCAAAATAAGTACCTGCTGCAGACGCGTCTAAAGGGTTTATGAAAAAAGAGACACTCGCGTTTGCCAGAGAGTCGCATAATCTCATGTGTGATCAGAGTTTACTGTTAAGGTAGTGTCTCACGTGTATTTTGTGAACGTGAGCGTCTCTTTTATCATAAACGGTTTTGACGCGTGTGCAGCAGGCACTTATTTTGACAAAACACATGATGCACATGGTTTACATGACGCAACAAACACATATTTTAAAAACACGTGCCAAACACATTAAATTCCGAACACATATTTTGAATTTGCGCCCCTCGGAAGAGCAGTCGCGACCGCCACTGGTTAAAGGGATACTTGAAGGCTTTTGGGTTGCATAAGACTAAACCGGTAGGAAAACGCTGCTGCTGTATATGATCATGTACACACATTCCTCCCACATACCCACACTTATTGTAATTGCTTGTTTACAATTTGTCTTTACATTCTCGTTTTACAAAGACGAAAGACCCCCCTACACAGAAACACACACACACACGCTCATCATTAGATGCTGTACAGAATATAAATTACTGCACCTCTAGCAGTAAAACAAATTTCTCAAACCATTATTGTGTTAGCAAAGACCAAAAGGGCAGAGCATTAAGTTCCTAATGGTCAAATAAATCTTATCGCATGCGAGTTTAATTCAAATGCTGATATTGCTGCAGACGAGATCATTATATCCTGTTTACAAGAACATCATGCTGAACTGCTACATTGTAATTATGAATAATTTAACTTGTGTCATCAAAACAGCCTTGACGGTTTGTTATGTAATGACAGTTGTTTGGTGGGCAATTGTCTGTGTTTTAAAGAATGGAAAATGAAGGACGGGGAGAAAGTGTGATACAAACGGTTGACCGTGAATGATCTACATCTTTTCTCTTTTCATTCTCTGTCCATCCATCCATCACTTAGGTCCTCAGGCTGTAAATCTGAACGTCTGTCGGTGCTGTCTTATCTTACACTGTTGAGTTCATTATCTCTCTCCCTCTCTCTCTCTCTCTCTCTCTCTCTCTCTCTCTCTCTCTCTCTCTCTCTTTCTGAGAAACCGATGGCACCAGACACCCCTGGAAGTGAGACTTGATGATGTTGTGATGGCTGTATAACCTTTCACCCTAACATACAAGCGCGCTCTATCTCACATGCACATAAATACCAAGAAATAACAAGCACAGTGGTCCCATAAACTATTTAGACACACTTAGGGCCCTATTTTAACTATCTGAAAC
Organism: Paramisgurnus dabryanus; assembly: GCF_030506205.2. Classification (NCBI taxonomy): domain Eukaryota; kingdom Metazoa; phylum Chordata; class Actinopteri; order Cypriniformes; family Cobitidae; genus Paramisgurnus; species Paramisgurnus dabryanus. Next base: position 21,312,929 of record NC_133349.1, read on the forward strand.
GCAAGTGCGAAGCGCAATGCGCAAGTGACTTTGTGGGCGGATCTTGGGCGCTGTTGCTATTTTCCCGGCGTGAGAAATAACTCTTGCGCCAGGCGCAAATCAATAAGGGCTTGGTCTGAAGTAGGTTCATTATTCATAGGTGTGGTTTGGGCGTAACGTCAAATAAACCAATCAGAACGCTATCCAACATTCCCTTTAAACGCAAGGGCAGAAGTTCCATGGCGGGTTGCTATTATTATGACGGATTTACCAGGCGGACGCCAGGAGCGGTTCACAGCCGAGGAGACCGACGTTCTTGTAAGAGCAGTCAAAGACAGAGAAGTTGTTTTGTATGGTGATAGGAGAAACCCGCCCAAATCAGCGTAGGTTAAACAGGCGTGAGAGGAAATAGCCACAGTTGTCTCATCAGCTGGCATCCCCATCGTTGCGCCAAGCGCTACAATGATGTCAGGAGACGGTGGAATCCCAAGCTTGCCAGCATAAATCGGGCACGCCGTGTAACGGGAGGTGGATCTGCCTCAGGACCTGACGCCAGCAGAGGACATCGATGCATCCACCCTCACCGCTGAAAGGGTTTGGGGGCTTTGAAATCGGACCCAAGAAACGCAAGCAAGGTCCAACCCCAAAGTACACTTACAAATCAAGTTCATATACATTAAGGTTTCTTATGAAAATATTTTAATCGTTATTTGCATGAGAATTTTTTAACGCAGCCACACAATAAATAAAAAATATCACCACAATGCTCACCACTATGATTCCCCTTATCTCATGTGTTAATATTTTTTATTGTTACAATTTATGATTTGCAAAAATAACTGTTGCATCTGTGTAGATTAGATAAGCAAAGTGTGTGCGCGTTGTGCACGCTATACATTATGGTCAAGCATGCGCCCTTAAAATAGCATAATGAACCACGCGCAACGCGCCACTGACTTTAGACTTTTTTTTTTGGTCAGTGGCGCAATTGTTTTTTGTAACTGCAAAATAGCATCAGGGATGGTTTGCGCCGCAACACACCTCCTTTTTTGCGCTGAACGGCCCAGGGAGCGCAAGTTTATTCCCTAGTTTGCCGACGTGCGTCTGTGGAGGGAAAAACCCGCTGTGCGCCGGTGCAAAATACGAATGAAACATGCGTCACTGACAAAGTCAATTGCGCTGGGTGCAAGATAGGGCCCATACAGTAAAAGGATAAATGCTATAAAGTATCAAATGTCACATGACCAACATGACCGAACCAGAAAACCGGTCTCACCACATCACTTGCTGGAAAAACAGGGACAGTAGCTTGAAATGACGACAATAACTAAGAGCTTTAGGTGAGTGTTAATGTAATGTTAAAGCTGGTTGCATAGTGTCAAGAAAGTTCAATTGCACACCTGAACCTGAAACAATGCAATCTGTTTTTACAGAATAAGGAAGTTTTTTGCATATAAACCCTATCTAGCAAATTATCAAAACGATGCACAGATTGTGTGTTCACTCTCATTGGTAGTCGCTCTCGAAAGTTGCTCATCATTTGCATATCATTTCTGTATGCACTATCTATTATGTAATGTATAAAGGAATGCAAGTACACCTTGCTGAACAGACCAGTACAACTGGTCACCGGTAAAGTTTCCAATGTGGATATCTGGCATGGCATGCTGACGTGTATGTACTCATATCGGACATCCTATCTAGCTCAACCAGATACTATCAGATGAATCTGTACAGCTCAGTGTTCCTGTATGGATTAGTGGTGGAGTACTGCATTTGCAGCACAAAAGATCATGCGTTCCAACCCAGGGACACAAATACTAGGAATGCACCGATACCACTTTTTTGGAATACGAGTACGAGTACGAGTACTTGCCTTTCAGTACTTGCCGATACCGATACCGAGTACTTAATAAAAAAACATGATTTAAATTTACAGGTAACAGCTTTAGTCATATAATTTAACAAAAAACCAAAGGACTAGTTTTCCAGTTTGTTGTAAACTCTGCCTCTTTGGACAACACGAGGCATTAACCCCTTACACGCCGCTCAAACATAGACATTTCTCAAACTGTGGTATCGATTCCAGGCATCGGGGGACTTTTAACGAGTACGAGTACTTTAGAAAATGTGGTATCGAGGCGGATACCCGATACCAGTATCGGTATCGGTGCATCCCTAACAAATACTAAGAAAAAAAATGTATAATTAGCTCTAAGTTGCATTGGATAAAACTGTCTGCCAAATGGATAAATATATACTGGTAAATGAACTTCACCAGCTAAGTGACCAGCACCAGTACTGTCCAAACCAGGAGTAACCCAGACTGAATATTCAACTGAACGAATGCTGTTTGTATGTACATATGTATACTGTCATTTATCTCATGTTATGTTATTTCCCTTTTTGTCTTTGTTTAGCAAATTGCCCACCTGGATGAGCAAGTTTATTCCCATGGTTTTTTATGTGACAGAAACAGCTTGGAATTTCTATCCTTACACCATAACAGGTCAGTTCAAGGACTCTATTACATTAAATACAGTGTTTGAATATTAACCTTCCTCATCACATGCCACCCATATCAATTACATCTTACTAAATGCACCACTAAGCAGCAGTGATCTAACACGCACTTTTTGTATTCCTCTCCGTTTTCCATCCACTGGCGTTTAACCATAGAGTACACGGTAAGTATTGTCACGCGTTAGCAGCTCAGATTCATACAGTCTGCTGTGGGCTCACATGCCCGCTGAACATATGACATAATCAACTCGCTTTTTCCTTCCCACTTTTCTCTCTCTTTCTCGGTTCGTTCCACAAGTGTTCCTTCCTTCCAAGGCTCAACGTCAAGATTGAAACCCACTTCAAGAACGACAATGGGTGCAGCCCAAATGTGAGTGAGAGTATGATACACACACACACACACACACACACACACACACACACACACACACACACACACACACACACACACACACACACACAGTGTTTACTTCCAGGAGTTAATCCTCTTAAAGGAGACCAACATTTCATTGGCGTCACATGTAGCGTCCATGTCCTTGCAAAGGCATTTGCGATACAAAAATCATGTGACTCTAGTTTCTTAGAAAAACTAAACTTTCTTATCTTTTAAGTCACCATGAAGTAGCAATTGGCATATATCCAAGTGAAACGGCTTCTAAAATGAGGAAAAAAGGTAGAGTGTGATTTTGTCCCTCAAAAACTGATTGAATTGTTGGAAGTTGGGCCATGTTGCTAATTGGTAATCATCCCATTTTTTCCTGGGCAGAAACTAGTCTCTGAAAGCACTAGGGTTGTGCCGATGGCCGATGCCATAGCCCCACCACACTCCGCTGCTAGTCGACATAAACGAACTATCTTCTATAGACTAAAGTTAACCTAAAATCTTTGCGGGAATTGCTCTATAAATTAAACTTAAAATATAACTAATGCATATATGATATTTTAAATACTGTAGTCTATGCCCGAGACGTGACGTGTATTAGTCTGTGAAAATATCCTGTCAGGCATTTGATCTTGATATTGCTAGAATCTTGTCTTTTTACAATTTGTACGTTTAACTTAAAAATTTTATTTTGTACAAGAAAACAGCCCATATTAATAATTTATTAGTAGACTATTGCAGTGACTCGGGAGTTCGTGCTTATTGTAAAAAGCTATGTGGCTATACTGCACTGAAGCGGCAGATTAATATATAAACCCAGAATTCAGTGTGATTTACATACACAGACCATGTTTAAATTTCGATGTTTCTGGCGAGAAATACCAACTTGTTCACTTTGTCTAGTTTTAATAAGCTGACGATTGAAGTGCTGGCTGCTCCCCGCGGTGCTAAAGACCCGCTCTGACGGAGTACTGGTGGCACATATGCACAGATATTTACGTGCAACCTATTGAAAAGCGCAGAGGAGTCATTGGGTTAGTAAAATAACGAAATTATAGCTTTTAAGTACAAAATAGTGTTTATGCAAAAATATATATTAAAATAAAAAGTGCACAACTCTTCTTAAGTGGAAGTAATAAAGTAAAATAACGAATAATAATTACATAATAACGAATAATAACAAAAAATTAAAATACCCCCCCAACGATATCATCGTCCATCGCGATGGTTTAACGTAACCATCGTCAACTGCCAATTTAGAAAGCACCCTCGTGCCCTTTCTCGTGACATGAAATACGCGAGGTAATTCGAGGAGGGCACAAGAATAAAAAAAAAATTATGAAGTGCACACATTTTATAAAGGTTTGTGTACAAACAAATAAAAAATTGCTATTTACCCTCAGGCCACAGGATATGTTGCTGACATTTTTTCTTTAGTCTAACAATAAAGAACCTATTTTACAGAAACCCCAGTGCTTTGTTATTTATACAATGCAAGTCAACTGTTTCCGCCAGTTTGAGAGTTTGATATATCCAATACAAAAATAATCCCAACGGCTTCCTGGTGACATATTGACATCCTGTGATGCCAACTGATTGAAAGAAATTGAAAGTTTTTTACAACAATATTAGCGTTAATGCTTAGCCTCTGTGCAATCTTCGTCTTGTGGTGTTTGGTGACGGTTGGCAAACCAGCCACTTAGTTAGTCTGATTTCATGATGCCTTTACCTTTTATACCTGAAGAAACAGTTTTTCAACTATTAAGAACTTTTAATGCAACATAAAACTTCTGTTGACGTTAAAGGTAATTTATAAAACCATAAAGCTCAAGAAAGAACATTGTAGGACCTTTATTTCATTCATAAGTAGACGGCAGATAATTATATGAACTTATAAACAGCTGCCTTTAATATCAGTAGGCCACCTATTCACTTTGTTCGATAGGGTTTATTTTTTGAGTGGAGGAGCTATTATTATTATTATAACCGGGTATTACTGGTTTGTTGTGTGTGTGTGCGTGTTTGTTTGTGTTCAGCGAATGAGAGAGACAGGCAGTTGCCCTGGAGTGCTCTCTGTTATTGGGAAATGAAAACTAAAGCTTAAACAAGAGCCAACCTGCCACAAAGCGGTGATTCAAAGATGTAATGAGCGAGTCTGTGAGAGACAGAGAGAGATGTGGGGGTGTGAGTTTTCTTATTAATACTTAAAAAAAAATTTCTAGCAACTGAACCAACTTTCACTAAGCATACTTCAACAGACAAACTCGCTAATACAAACATCCATGCAGTTGTTTGAATAGTAAAGAAATCTCACCTCACACTGTGTACTCAAAACAGGCAAATGATATTTTCCTTCACTTGACCTTACATCTAAATCTCACACAAACTAGATATTTGGAGATTAAAAATAAAGGTCAACTTATATTTTATTCTATTTTTTCTTATTTAACCACCTAAACAAGAGTCATACTTTGACATTGTACTTTATTTGAGGACATAGTAGACCCTGCTTATGCGCACGTGTGCATGCTTGCTTAACATAGATAACCCCAAAATGAACATCAGCGTTTGTTTTGCATGCAGGCACATTCACCACAAGTTTCATAACACCAGCAGACTCAAGCAAATGGAAATACTGGTGTATGTGTCAACATCACATACAGGGCGAACTGTAAACACTGCAGCAGCTTTTCTCACGAGGGGTGAGAGTAAAAATGCTCAAATAATCGTTTTGTTTTAACTCGCATAACCTACATTAAAAGTGTTTGACAGAGATCAAAACAAGAATAACACTATTTTTTTTATTGCTCACTGGTTTAGTTTTCTTTTGCATTCCAGCGGGTGCAAACTACAGCACCTGCAATGCTGCACGATCAGAGCATTCTGCATTTTGCAATCTGGTGGGTTTCTTTTTCCACTGACCTACACCGACACAAAGTAAAGCTCCACTGGCCTGCAGTACTTTGCATAATTCAGCACTTCAGCCTGTAGAAGACTTGACTTTGCAGTGGTTGTTTCCATGTTTTTTGCATTAATTCAAAGTCTCTGCCCATGGCCTTTTGTTATTACGTAGTGCGTTGTGGTTCTGTAATGTGGTGGTACAGAATGCCTAACTGGTGAATATTGTGTGAAATTATAATAAAACTCCTATGAGAAACGGAGCACTCACCAAAACAGATTCCCTTTGTCTTCAATGCGAGCGCCCTCGTGCTCCACTGTTATTTTGCTATGGCACTGTGTAGCATTAGAAAACAGAGATATATTGTTGGATTGTCTGACCGTGCTGTTTGATGTCTCCTGTGCAGGTGTTTGGTGATAAGCCCACCCCAAAGGACAGTGTCTGCTTTTTAGACATTTTGAGTGATCCAATCCCTGAGAAGCATTACAAGTCAACAGAGGTACTACATACACGTTCATATATGAATAAATACATGGTGAAACATAACCACCATAGCACTACAGTGATCTTTTGAATCGTGCACTGTGAATGCCCGCAAAGTTAATGTGTGGCACAACAGAAACGCACAGCATTATATAAACACACATAAATACAAACAGAAACGGCAGGAAAGATATAATAAAAGGCACGTTCCTCAGCTGTACGTTGCATTCAAATCTGGTTCTATTTTAATGGTCGAACAATACATCAGAGTGAAGAATGTTTTTATGTTACACCCACATACTTAAGTCATGCGCAGACTCTTGTCCACAGCTGTTACAAGCCGAGTAAAGAGAAAATAAATTCGAAGGATTACAGTATAGAGTAAAAAAGAAACAGTTGAAATAAACCAAAGACAAGCTCAGACTTGTTGAAAAGAAGTTAAGGCAAGCTATTATTACATTCTAAAGAAATGCCGAACTTTCAACAATCACACTTTACACATAGGGCTTATTTCTATATATGCTGGATATACTGTACTATAAAGAGTGGTTTTATAAATTAAATAGCATACAAAAATAATGCACATCCATTAAAAGAAAAGTAAGGTGTTGTAAATAAAATTTTATTCAAAGATATTCTTGAATTGAGGAGTTCAAATGTAAAAGTGAGTAAATGAGCATTTTTTTATCAGGCCGTTATGTTTAAGTAATTTCACTTTAATGGCAATGAAAAAGTTTTTTGTCAGTAACTAAAACATCTTATTTTCACAAATGTCACTTTAGTCATTTCATGGGTATTTAACTTGGAAGTGCAATCCACTTCTTTGGACAAGACATAGTAAACAAAATCACTCAAGATGCAACTAGAAACATTGCAAATGATGAAAGAAAATTGAAAAATTAAGAAACTGATCCACACATTGGGGGGGATATCATGATCCATGATCCATGTTGTGACTGCCACATTTGGCATTCAGATCCAAGCACTCACAAGGGACCCAAGTTTCGTATCGTGTGCCATCGTTCATCCAATTAATCTTCTGTGCATTTAGAAACCTTTACTGAAAAATCAATGTGACATTTAGCGGATTCTGCCAACCAGTAGCGTAGCCAGAAAAGAGACTCTGGGTGTGCATCTGAAAATCTGGGTGTGCCACATTTATTGTCATAAATACTGTGCAAAATTATTAACCATAAGCATATAAGTTAACCATGCACCATACATCGGTTAGTTATTGTGGCTGCGGAGTGTCACGTGACAATCATGACGTGTCGCCATGGACACAAGGGGTCAGTTAAAATATTTTTAACTTAGACGTGAAAAGTTGATTTTAAAAATATACATATATTCTAAGGAAACAACAATAGCCTAAGTTTAGTAAACATGTTTAGGTTGTGGGTGGCACCGGCACACCCTGGCACACCCGTGGCTACGCCACTGCTGCCAACAAAGCAGGATTTCTAATGGCCTGAGGCCGGGATTAAGCGGAGGTTTTTTTATGAACATATAATACGTGCTGAGAGCATTTGTTTATATTATTATTTAATTTTTGACAGAGGTGGCGTTTAGTGGTTTTTGCATGTGTGAGCTCCTCTTTTTTTTCCAATAATAATGATCAAAAACTAGCCTAATGTTACTGACAACTTTTTAAATATACTAGGGAAAAGGCATGTTTACCCATTTTATAATTAACAGTTTTTATTCCATTTGATCAGTATATTTAAATGAATATCTGTGTTATTTTCCACCAAACAATCTACGTAATGTTTTTCTTTCAAAGGTCATGTGATAAGCGATTAAATATAATGTCACACCTCCACTATGTGTACAATGCAATCACTGCATGTAACACACACACACACACACACACACACACACGTGCATCTGCATTCTGGTTTATTATTACTGTGGGGACATTACATTTTTCTCGTAATTTTTAACATTTTTAGATTTTCAAAAAAATACATTTTTGTTCGATTTATAGGCTTGTTTACCAGTGACACAAGTCCCCATGAGTTGATGTGTAAATTTACAAAAATGTGAATGTCACAGGGACAGAAAAACTTGCACACACAAGCACCAATAATTTCCCTCAGCAGTTTTTGTATATCCACTTCCAACAGGATCTAAACAATTGGGTATCAGAGAAAACAGGTCGGGGACCCCTAGTGGACGGATGGAGGAACACCAGTAATCCTATCATGTGCTCCTACAAGAGAGTCACCTGTAGCTTTGAGGTCTATGGCTTCCAGGGAAGAACAGAGGAGTTCATTCACAGGGTATTCCTAACAACATCACTAGTATCACTATTGCCATGCATTTCATCAGAGCTATACAATTTTAATTTGGAGGGCCAAGTACAATATTCAACCAAACCAGCCTGTACATTTAATTAACTCAAAACTTTTATTGATTGATTGAGATGTGTTTAATTATAGTCCCAGGACAGTGACCCTCCAGAACCAGAATTGAATAGCTCTGTCCTACGTCATTCCTTTTTTTCCAGTCACTTCCATTACATTTTGGCATGTTATGATTTCATCTTAGAACATTCGTGACATTCTGTTGGTGGGACACAGACAGGCCGTGGCATGGATTGACGAGTGGCATGGTAAATGCAATGCCCCATAATTGCAATTAACCATGTGCCTTGTTATTTTTTTATACATCAAAATCCTGATCTGGGGCTTGGCGCTCACATATTTATTTCTTTGAAAATACAATGTGAATGTACAACCAATATTTGTACATGCAGGAATGACGCTCGAAAAGGTGAGAGAGTATGAGAAGATATCGCAGGAGGAAACCAACAGCAAACTGAAGAATGATATCACATGCACAGGTAACACATCAGGAGAAGGAGTAAATGCTAAGTGTACAGAAAAGAGAGTGAAAAAATGTGTGAGAGATGCAGAGAGACAGAGAGGGACGAAACATCAGAGAAGAATAATAAAAATACAAGGCCTAACAGTTTCTTGGATATGTGTTCTTCATGGCTGCTTCATGAATCGACCACTAATGCCAAACCAATTGCACATTTCTGTACAGCAGGGTCTGAGACCACTAGTATAATGCATCTGATTTGCATTTTTTCAATACAGGACAATGTTTATGTGCAAAGGAGTTGGCATAGTTATGTAACAAATGTGCATATATGGGTGCAGAATCCTAAAAAATTCTCATTCATTTTGCATTCACCAGTACATATTGAATCCCATATTTTTAATGTTTTCACCTGATTTGTGTCAGTTATTACACTGCCCTCTGTTGGCGAAAGTCTTACACTGCATCGCAGTGCTCAAAAACCAACAGAGATTAGTCAGGACTGTGACGCAACTTTGTGGTTAATATGGAAGTCATGACTCATCTAACATCGCTGTTGCAGCACAGTAAGGATACTGAGTCAGAAACATCTGTGTCGATCAAAAGCTCTTTAGACACATTACATTTCTGTCTATAACATCTAATCGTTTGTAGTCATGCTGCTATCGCACAACAATTACAGCCTCGTCTCCTTTTTTAGATTCCACAAAGCGCCCAACCTTCACACGCTCCATCTCTGTTACGGATGAATCGTCACTGAAAAAGATGGGGGTGAAGACCCTGGACATCCCAGACTCGTCATCCTGCACATCATCTCTCAAGAGCCCTATGAGATTACACTCTACTCCGGAGTAAAACCCCTCAACCTGTTTACACCCCACGAATACAGATCTGTCTGAACCTCTGCCACTTCAATTTCATGGAACCATGACAGATCATCATTTATCAAAATCCTGGACTACCGCTACAAAACAGGCATGAACGAATAAAATAACATTCCATGTTGTATACTAGAAATATGAACATTTACTCTCAAATATGTGAATATGTAATTGTTTATCGCATTCCTCATGGAGAGCATATTGTAAATGAATAGGTTTGCAGATGGAAGTGGTTTGTTACACAGACCCACATGACTGAGAGAGAGAACCAGCAATCTGCTCCAGTGAGACAACTAGTTGAAATTATGGGTGGGTTTCTGGCCTTTGATCCTGCATAATAACTGATCTTATAGTCGCACAGGACATTTGGGATCTTTATCAATAGTACTCAGGGTGATAAGACTAAAACGGATGAATTGTAAGCTTTGTTGTATAAGGGTAAACATTACACCTGGAATTGTGAAGATGCCCATTCACACTATGGACAATAATGATAACAGTTAAGATTAAGCTTTAAAAACTGTTTGAACTATATAAAGAAAATAATAATGGAACATAGGGCTGCACAATTAATCGAAAAATAGGGATTACAACTACAACAGGGTTTATGTCGAACGTCACGTGACCAAACCAGAAAACTGGGTTGATCGCTTATAGAGTTGCCGGAATGTAGCTTGTTATTGTTATTCGTAGCATTACTATTATTGTTATGCTATTTTTTATTTTAATATCTGAATATATGTGAGAAGAAAATCCTTTTGTCAAAAGCTAAAAGTTAAAAAAGTAAGTAAATTTTCTTTTACTTAGGTTTAAGAGGTTAACGAGCATACTGGATATTGGTTATTCCCATCTTTGGTAGGTCCTGAAGGCTTCACGTATAAAAATATCACTATGTCAGGATAGAGCATACAGAACCGGAAGCGATCAACTATGTTTCACAGTAATGCAGAAGTAAGTTGCGCAAATACCCTATTACATATTTGTCAAAAGCCTAACTTAGAGCTGTCCATTTGTGCTAATTTCTGGGTATTTCTGCAGTTTGGGCACCAAATACATGATGTGTCCTTAAGCCATTCGTTTTAGATTTTTTTAAACAAATCATAATTATTTGTTATTTACATTATATTATTATTAAGTTTTGGATGTTTAGAATTTACCATGCAGCTGCTTCACAGAAAGTTATAAAACATTTCAAAAATTCAATGTAAAATCTATTAAACGCAATGTTTTTTGGTCACGAGCAACTTTGCAACCGTCAGCGTTTGCCACAAATGTGAAAACAACAAAATACGGACCGTGGATATTAAGTCATAACCCGCCATTGTTTACGAATATGACACTGAGCTCGCCAGCCGCGCGCCACAGGTAAATTCCGCTTTCTCACAGAGTTTACCGGTATTTTGATACTGATGTGTGAATGATGTCTTACTGCTAAAAAGACGGAACGTCGCTGCATGTGTGAACAGCACATTTTTGTATTTACTGGTAAATTCATTCTGGTAAATTGATGGTAATTTATCAGAATTACTGTGTGAAAGAGGCTTATGTTTAACAGGAATGCAGAAGTAAGTTGCGCAAATACCCTATTACATAATCGCCAAAAGCCTTAATTACAGCTGTCCATTTGTGCTCATTTCTGTGCATTTCGGCAGTTTGGGCACCAAATACATTGGTAAATCAAAGATTTCAAAATTAATGAGTTGACGTGTCCTTTAGCCGTTCGTTTTAGATTATTTTTACTAACAACATAACTTCCATAATTATTTGTTATTTACATTAAATTGGGGCTGTAACGATTAATAGCGTGTCCCATTAAAAATGCCTGTATTAAATCGATTCTGTGTTTCATGCACAGCTTGTGTGTGTACTACAGTGTTTTGGTCAGTACGAAGTCCTAATCAATCTAAAATCATTATGAGTCCGAGTCGTTTATAACATGCATTTAAAAAAGAAACACTTATTATCATTTATTATCATGAAAATACCGGAAACAATTTGAAGAACAGAAATATAAATATCCTTATAGACATTTCCTGGAATAGCGTTTGTAATGCTACTTCTGTTGCACAAAGGGAGTTTCTGCACGAGAGCACCACCTGGCTTTGGGATGTGCCGAGATTTCACCGTAATATAGTTAAAATTCATTAATTGAGAAAATGCGCATTTGCTCGATTAATCGTTACAGCCCTACATTATATTATTACGTTTTGGATGTTTAGAATTTACCATGCAGCTCCTTCACAGAAAGTTCAAAACTTCAATGTAAAAATCTATTAATCAGTAATAATAATTGAAGAGTTTCGTTGCAAAACGAGATAACCCCGTTTTTTTTTTCAGAAATCTCGTTTTTTGGTTGTGCATTCCAATTAATATCAATTCAACTGCAGATGGTTTGTTTTGATTTAAACCTACATAACTTAAAATATACAGCTAAGTAGCACCATAAAACAAAATAATAACATGAGAACATAATAATAAACATGTTTTGACAAAAATGTTAAAAAATCGATTTATCTCGTTTTGCAACGAAACTCTTCAATTGTAATAACAATATCAAGGTGAATAATCAACAATTATGATTTTTGTCCTAATCGTGCAGCCCTAGTGGAACAGATCACTTCAGAACAAAAATATACACCGTATTTTCCGCACTATAAGGCGCACTTAAAAGCCTTTAATTTTCTCAAAAAATGACAGTGCGCCTTATAATCCAGAGCGCCTTATATATGGATCAAGGCAAACTCCGGGCGCGAGGGCGCTTCGGCGGCCGGCTTGCGCGAGGACGCTTCGGCGGCGCCAGGATCAGACTGTTTCATTTACAACATGTTTACTGAATTAGGGAAAAGTTCCCTTCCACGTTTGGGAGAAGAGTGAGCAAGGCTGGGAGATATTGTTGATATGCACATCAACGTTTGAACAACGTCACCATGGTGAACTGAGTTTTCAGAAGGCTTAATAAAGTTTGACTTTATCTGACATTCCCTTAGCACAGCTCCATCTAGTGGATGCATAACGCAAACCCAGTCAAACGTATTGCAGTATCTTTTATTCTATGCGCCTTATAACCCGGTGCGCCCTATATATTAAAAAAATTCTAAAATAGGTCATTCATTGAAGGTGCGCCTTATAATCCGGTGCGCTTTATAGTGCGGAAAATACGGTATTTCCTTTTCGAATTTTTGAGGTTTTTGCGCAGTTGACGGGTTTTTTCATTAGGCGTACTTTTAATTTGCAATTTCAATTTGTGCAATTTGAAGGGTAATGGAAAAGCAACTATTGAAAGCATCTATTTGATTAAAGGGCTCACGCATTTAAGGTATAAAAACTGTAGATTAGCATAATGTTATTTTCCGTTGCTGCGGATGCTAATCTAGTTATTGTTACGTTATAGTCTCGGTGTGAATGGGCCTTTGTTTTGTGTTTGTCTATAGTTATTCTATCTTTAAAGGTAAAGTGTGTAAAAATTAGCTACGCCCCAAATTCACATCAGTGGTTGAGCTAACATTTGCAATTTGTAAGGATATCAACCTACAAATGGCTTACTTCATCTCTTCACATGAAAAGAATAGAAAAGAAAAAGTCTTATTGAAAAAATTACACAAATTACCTTTAAACTAGCAATATTTTTTTTGTAACGTCTTGGGCAAAGGTCTTGCCAAAAAGCATGAAGATTATCATTTTGTGAAAAAATGGAAGTTTTATTATAAAGAATCATTCCAGTTAACGGTATGCTAGCAAAACAAATCATATCACATCCTCACTTATTTGAGGAGTAAAAGACTCAATAAAAAGTGACTTTGTAGACAAAAGTCTAAGAATGTTTGAAGATGTGTTTTAAGTCTTCTAAGAACTGTCTCTTTTTTGCTGTCATCAGTAACTTTCTTCTTTCTCATTACATGTAATTGCAAAAAGGCTCGCTGCTTCCTCCTGTGGCTATTGCTATATTCATCATTACTTGCTTTCATTTTATTTTCTTCTTTTTATCTTACTGATGAAGGGATGTGGAAGACAGAGATTGAATCCACGCTTCCTGGAGTCTTCTAGTAGCACTCAAAAGACTCCAGGCTGTTCTGTTAAACCTCTGGTTATCTAACACTTTCGATTTCTCTCCATCCTCACTATTCACTCTTCCTGCTCCTGCTTTACATCCTATATTTTCTGTCTCTCTCAGGAGAACATTTCTGATGTATAAATTTCATTAGAAGGAAGCATCCAAGGCAGGGCCACTAGTTCAAGCTGATTTACAGATCTACAGTAGTTGATATAAACATGTTAAGCTAAGAAAATCCTTAGCGTTAATACCCTTACAATGATAAGTGAGTAGGGGGTTGCTGTTACTGTGCTTTGTTGTTCAATCTGGAATGGAATACAGTGAATGGCACAATGAAATTAAACAGCTTAAATTTTAGATTATATACAACATTGATTTAGTTTACATAAACTAACAACATGCATTAGGGCCATAATACCTACTTTTTCAGGTTCTGGTATGTTGTAAATGCACATGGCACAATCACATGGCAGTTGCTTCAATGCATTTAGGGGTGTGGTCCTGGTCAAGACAATCTCCTGAACTCCAAACTGAATGTCAGAATGGGAAAGAAAGGTGATTTAAGCAATTTTGAGCGTGACATGGTTGTTGATGCTAGAGGTCAGAGGAGAATGGGCCGACTGATTCAAGCTGATAGAAGAGCAACTTTCATTAGACATAGACATTGAGTGAAATAACGTTACAACCGAGGTATGCAGCAAAGCATTTGTGAAGCCACAACACACACAACCTTGAAACAGATGGGCTACAACAGCAGGAGACCCCCCCCCCCGGGTACCACTCAACTGCACTACAAAAAGGAAAAAGAGGCTACAATTTGCACAAGGTCACCAAAATTGGACAGTTGAAGACTGAAAAAATGTTGCCTGGTCTGATGAGTCTTGATTTCTGTTGAGACATTCAGATGGTAGAGTCAGAATTTGGCGTAAACCCAATGAGAACATGGATCCATTATGCCTTATTACCACTGTTCAGGCTGGTGGTGGTGTAATGGTGTAAGGGATGTTTTCTTGGCACACTTTAGGCCCCTTAGTGCCAATTGGGCATCGTTTAAATGCCATGGCCTACCTGAGCATTGTTTCTGACCATGTCCATCCCTTTATGACCACCATGTATGCATCCTCTGATGGCTACTTCCAGCAGGATAATGCACCATGTCACAAAGCTTGAATCATTTCAAATTGGTTTCTTGAACATGACAATGAGTTCACTGAACTAAAATGGCCCCCACATTCACCAGATCTCAACTCAATAAAGCATCTTTGGGATATGGTGGAACGGGAGCTTCGTGCCCTGGATGTGCATCCCACAAATCTCTATCAACTGCAAGATGCTATCCTATAAATAAGGGCCAACATTTCTAAAGAATGCTTTCAGCACCTTGTTGAATCAATGCAACGTAGAATTAAGGTAGTTCTGAAGCGAAAGAATATTAGTATGGTGTTCCTTATAATCCTTTAGGTGAGTGTATATAACACAATAAACTGCACTGATATACAGGCAACCATCTGCATACTGTTACAAAGCCAATGACATTACAGATTTAAACATTATCCCTAACACCACATCACAATGTTTAGATCTCCAAATGTAAAAAACCCTTGCTTTTTGGGGGGTCAGCTGTTAAATACAGAAGACAGAAAATACTGTAGGGCTTGTGATCTGACCCGAATGCAGAAACTTTTTGTTTCTCTCTCTAAACATTATTATCATAATGAAGTATAGGTGGGTTAAAGGATTCTCAAGGGTAATTTATGAACAGTAATTATAGTGCTGGAGCCAACCCCTACCGATACCCACAGGCACAGACATCCATTCATGCAAGCAAATGCAGAGGGTTACACATACACACACGCTCCCCCAAGAGGGTGGGAAACTGGGAGTGTTTGGGAGGCATTCATTGAAATCCAGGCCCTAAAAATGGCAATCAGAACAACCATAAAGGGCCAAAATTTAATTGGCCCACCCATCCCATTAATAACACAGCCAGAAATGCACTGCAGCACAGCATATGTTCTCCAAAACAGCCGAATGGATCGTGATAGAGACGTAATATTGATTCGTAAAGGTTGAATTGGACATTTCCATAGAATCCCATTAACTGTATACTGCACCGGCACACGCAGGCTTAGGGCCATGAGTCACACATAAAACCACATTCACAAACACATACACAATCAAGGGTGCACAATCAAAGACTGTTGTCATGGACACAAACAAGGGCAGGAAATGAAATACATAGTTAGAAGTTGGTCATTATATGGACATTATGAGAATACACACCCACACAAAACCACACAGGGTATACGACATGCGAGGGTCAACGTATGCCATTTGATAATGAGACTTCACCAACAAGCAGCCAAAAAGCCTCTCCACCCCAAACATGAGAGGAATAGCAATGAGACCCTGTCCAGCAAATCTCAGCCGTTTTTCAGACTTCCTTTCAACAGCATTGAGCTTCTATTTAAACATCTGATAGCCAAAAGCAAACCTCGTAAATCTTATTACTTCCCTTTTTTTTTCTTTCCTATCTTTTTCTTTTTTAGTTTATTCCCACCACCGTATATGTTCATTTCCTGTCATTACCAATAATGTATTAGTTGAGTAAAGAGTCTCAGAAAGTCAAATTAAAAGTCTGCTTACTAATACAAAGATGCTAGTGATATCCATACCAACTGTCCAGTATATTTAAGTAAGGGTTATTGCACGATGATCATAAATAAACAACCAGGTTATGCAATCATTGCATCATCAAAGCTTTACATTCCCACTGCTGTTCAATTGACTTGAAAAGAGAAAGCAGCAGCTGAATTACGAAATTATGCACCAGTTTGCATAATGCACCTGCATTTGAAAAGATTATTGTTTCCTGCTCCATTAACAAAAAAACATCTGGGCTATAATCAAAATCAGGAGTAAAAATAGTTTGTTTACACTACAGTAAATATTATGGTTACAGAAAAAGCTACCAAACAGCCCATTTTCCCAAAATACAAAATATGAAAAGTACAGGCTTGATGAATTACATTGAGAAAACCTTCTGGCAAATTCTGAACTGGCAGAGAAATACTTTGCTGTTCATATAATCTTGAAACACCTCCCATAGGATACAAAGGGCCCTGAAGCACTTTTCTGATACAGATTCTCAGATAAGTCAGAGCCCTCATGGACATTACCGAAAAGCTGACCTTCAGTGGATGGGGAGATAGTTGACTGTGTGTGCTCATGAATATTTATTAGCCAAGAGGGGCGATCTCCCAGTGGGTCTAATGCTGCGGCTCATATCAAAAGTTTCATGTAAAAGTGAGAATTACAACCAACAAATACCACTGAGAGCGCAAGGGGAGAACATGGGCGAGGAAGAAAACAGCGAGAGCGGGTTTGAAGAAACAGAATAAGACATGAGACAAAGGAGCCAATGAAGTGGTTTGTATCAGTGATGTAGTGTGATAGAGCCCTTGACCCTAATCTCACATTCACTTGTTTAATTGAGGTTGTAATTACTCTCACTCCTGCCATGCTGTTCAGATTGTTATCTACATAGTGAAAGAGCTTATAATCACTAACTCAAGAGGCGCAGCTCCTGAGATTTAGAGAGCCCTATCCCTTTCATTTCTAACCCTCTCTGCTAAATAGTCTTTCATACCTCTTCTCATCTGACCTACAAATTCATACTCTGACTGTGCCGCGCTTTGTTGCATTCAAATAACATCCATTACATCATTTCGGAGCTTAAGAAAGCATGACTTGACTAAACAGCACATTAAGTCCTTGTCTGTGGATCAAAACATATCAATTGAAAAGGTGCGGAGAGAATAAATTGGCTCTGTTCGAATACACAGAGCAGTGTGAATAGAACTGACAGAAGGAGAAAAACTAAGCTGTATTGACCTTGCATGCTCGGTGGTGTTGACATATGTAAGGTAATGATGTGGTGGTTATTATGTAATCATTTTTGTTCTGAGATCATTTGGCCACCGCGATTCCACCTGCTCAAACAGGCACCCAGCGGGGACAACAGATCCACCACAATGTGTTTCTACCCAGCTAACACTCAAACACTGACTGCTCGCATGCGTCTGTCTGCTTCATATGCCGACCTCTATTCAACACAGCCAGAAAAAAATGAGGAGAGGGCAGGTGCACCATGCTGGATTACAGTTGTAATGCCCACCTGTAGGCATAATTTTAACCTCACATTCCTTCTGGTTTAGTTTTACACTAATAAATCAATTCCTTGCATGTTTGGTTTTAGGTTACTTGAGTTATGTTAAGGACAAAACTTTGATGCATACTACAATTCCCCTGCAAACTGTTTAGTGATCTTCTCCTTTGCCCTCAAGCTGCTATCCAGTTACAGAAATACACAGTGGAACTAAACGGTCGATTACAATTATTATTTTTATACAAATAATAAATGTACTGTAAAAACATGCTGTAAGTTTATTTAAAAGACAAAAAAATACTTGATACCAGGCAGTCAAAAAGCTTCCTGTTCAATTTTAACTCGGTACATAGTTACAATGTTACAGACCGTTTGAAAATTGTGTATTCATATGGAAACGGGACATAGCAATGCGTTTACCTCATAACAAAGCGTTATTTTGTTTATTTATTGCATATTATGCTATCAAATTCAAAACAATTAAAAAATATTAAAATGAAACACTTCAAAGAAATATGAATAAAGTTCATACCTGCATTTTAAAATGTGCGCCAAAACTGCATCGAATGACTCCAATCAACTTCAGGATGGCTTCAGTAAACAACCTCTGTTGGGGCTTTTTTGTCCACAAATGTGCACATTAAAAATATATATATATATATATATGAATTGTCATGAATTTACTGAAATTTTCAGAAAATTATAAATAATGTGTTTTTACTGAACTATGCGATCTTTTAAATAGCGAACATTTACCGCTCTAGCAATCTTGTGCTGTAGTATGACATAGAGTTGTGACGTTCGCGAACGATCCGATTCTTTTGAACGGCTCATAAACATGAACGATGGGAGCCGAGTCGCGGCTGGAGGGGAGCCGTTCTTTCTGTCGTTCTTTTTTCCTATGCGTGTTTCACAGATGCACACAAATTAGCTCCTCCGCGAGACAGAACAGTTATATGGGGAGGGGCGCAAAGTTAATTTTACTTATTTGCAAATTGTACTGTAGTCATAGTAGTAATAGTGGACTGTACGTAGACATTTCAATTTTATTTATTCTAATCTTATCCACAGTATATCTCTAATACTTTAAATATTTTTTGTTATCTATCAAAATGTTCTTTTGTGACACTGTTCTTGTATAGAATTTTTTCACCAAAAGCTGTTTTGCACAGACATTCATTGCAGCCCACTTTGTTATTGTTCATTTAAGACCTGAAGGGGTTGATGTCCTATTTGCAAAGTTTACAGTAGTAATAGTAGTAATAGTGGACTGTATGTAGACATTTCCATTTTATTTATTCTAATTTGTGTAAGTGTTTGTAGTAAAAGCTGTTTTGCACACAAAATTCATTGCAGCCGGCTTTGTATTGTATGAATAACATAAGTCAACGTAGCTTTACCCGTACACACACTTTGTACTAAAGGTAAATCCAAAATAGTGATGTCACTATCTAAGCAGAGGGATGTTGTGCAACCCTATGGAATATAGTCTGACAAATGAGGTAATAATCAATATTTCAGAATAATTCAAACTCAGATATTGGTGTGTGAGTTTTAATTATTTGACTACATATCTCACCTCATCATTCCTCCCAGTGATTATTTCCAGGATAAACTGAGATGCCCCCAAGCAGGCTTCTTAAAACTGACTAAATATTTAAAAAGAGCCAAAAGAGCCGTTCTATTGAACGGCTCTTTGAAAGGAACGGATCGCCAAGATCCGGTTCCCCTCAAAGAGCCATAAATCCCATCACTAGTATGACACGCGTCACACCGGAAGCAGAACTTATATTACAAATTATTTTCATTTATTTTTTATTTTTTTCATTTCATACAGTAGGTGCAAATTAATCAATTAAAATTTGGATTATTGGGATTTGCATGGATATTAGAGAAACAAGTAATGATAAAAGAATGAATCAGAAGATAAGAGTTATTTTGTGTTCTTGCAGACTCATAAAAAAACATGATATAGTAAAAAAAAAATGTTTAATACAATATTTAAAAGTCACCATTCTTAAATTTAAAATGGAAAATAATGCTTTCACTTCTTTGCGTTTCTAGATTCTAACAAAGACAGTTATATTTTTATATAAATTATTGTAATAAATTACTAATCACATTCAAATAAATGTAAGCTTTTCTAACTATTGGTTATATTTATTTCTTATAGCCTACATAAAAAAAACACAAGCATCTTTTTCCATAAAGACCAATTTTACAGTATGTAATATGTCAAGGGATTATGAACAGCAAACATATTAGCAGAAAGACTGAAAACAGAGCAGGTTCTTGCAGTCTGAAACATGGAGCTGAAGTAGCAAAAGTTCTCTCTAAACCAGTGGTTCCCAAACTTTTTCCGCGTGCGGCCCCCCTTGTGTACGGTGCATTCCTTCGCAGCCCCCCCAAAGAAAATTTATGACAAAAAACTGTTCTACAATGTAACATTTTAATTAAACAATACATATTAAGTTATACAAAGTAGTGCTGTTGGTTAGTAGCCTTATTTTTTAGATTTAATTACACAGAATTCATGATAAATGAGTGTATTTTATAAAATGTCATAAAACTGGGGCCCCCTGCCACCATCTCGCGGCCCCCCTGGGGGCCCCGGACCCCAGTTTGAGAACCACGGCTCTAAACACATACGGCTACAGGACTTCAGGTTTCCTGTGGAAAGCTTAACCTTGTTGCATGTGTTTTGGTTAATGTGTCCTTTGTAGTTAAATAAGGTTAAAAACGTGTATCTATTGTATCTGGATTGGAGACTAAGTGCAAACTGTGTATGTTTATAAAATGGTGAATTTTAAAATCTTTCAGTTCCAGTGACATGTTTTATGAGTTTTATCTCTTCTTTGTTCTTCTAACCACCTCCAATGTAATCTGGCCTAGTTACACTAAATGACTGAACTCACACATTTTATGTGTTTATTTGCACAAACTGTTGTGTCACAAATAATTGTCATGTGATCATGAATGTTGATGTGTCTCGCTTGACCACTCTCAACGCAAACCATTATAGCAGATTTAAACAAGTCTGTTTAAACACACAGCAATGCGGAAAATGGGGATTTAGAAGGCTCTTGCTGCATGCGACAACACAGAATATAAATGAATGTAAATATATATCATTTAAATATCACCAGCTTTGATTTATTTAGTTGTTTACAGCAGCTCTAAAAATTCATTTCACATGATAAATAGCATACATAGCTAACAGAAAATGTGGAAATAAATCCATTAAGAATACTGTAAGTTCTAAGGTATATTTGTGGGCTTTAAATTTCACACAATTCGTCATAATTAAAATAAATTCACTTGAAAACCAAAGTGTATTTTTCCTCTGTTATTTAGACAAAGCGTTGTTATATTTTAGTTTGCACAGCAAACTAATAAGTAACTACATATAAGCAACCAAGAGTATCTCATTTCTTTTTCTTTTCCCATCTTCACTGTATGTTTATCATTGAGTCAGATTAAGTCATGCTAGCTCTTTTTCCCCATAAACAGCTTTTTTGCAATTGTGTTGATGACTCATCAGCCTGAGAGTTCAGCTGTATGCAGTGCAATTGCTTGCAGTGCAACTGCACTAATTAGTTATTATTATTAACCCATCAATTATATCATGTTTTCAGGGGCTGATTTATAAAGTTAATGGACTCAAAAGGACTGCTGACCATCAGAGTAGATGGATGAAAACATTGCAAACCTAAAAACAGTCCGGACATTTGAAAACATTATCTGTCTAGCATTGCCAATAACCATTATTACACTTTCTCTGAAAATGGCAATAATGAAAGGTTGTTGCAAGACCCACTGTTGGACTGCCAGAGTCTGTGCCAGCTTTCATTTACATAATACATGCATGATGAGCTCATGAATATCTAAACATATCTATTTATCTCTTGGAATGCAGCCTGTGTATTCACAGCCTGATAACTCAGATATTTAGAAACGCTTTACCACTTTCAGTCCCAGTTTTGAAGGATACAGTTAGATTTGGAGGATAAATTAGAAATGCTTGATAAGAAAACATTATATGTGTATAAAAGTAAATGTGACTTTACATTTGAATGAACTGTTCAGAAATAATGGGACAAATGAACTTGTCTAATCCTCCTTATGGTGAATTCAAACCCAAACATCTCTTTGTCCCTTAACACTTAGCAACAAACATGCCAGTAAGCTTGTTAAAACATCATCAAAATAACATTAAAACTAGATTAGATCATGCTATATTTAAAACTATTCCCAAAATAAGGCTTTCATAATACTAATATGTCTGTCCACAGATAATTGGGTGGATGCAAATTGAGTTGTAAAAATTATGATGAATCAAGGTAGGAGAATCTTAAGGGATACATAACCACACACCCACAGATTTATAAAACCTAAAAGCTGCATACATAGACCATACATAAACAACACACACCAAGGGACTCCACACTAGACTCTCGGCCTTCCCTAATAGGGCACAAGGGCAAACTAAGGGTCCAACACTTGAAAACCAAGTGCCTGATCATGCACTGCTGTACCAAATTTAAGCAATTAAACACCCCTCACATTTGTTCGCCTGAGGGAAGTGAAAGTGTAGGGTCGATTGTGTACGACCATGAAGTCTGACCTTCCTCCTGTGATCCAACCTACAGTGAATCCCTTGGAGAATGAACAGAGATGCAAAATGCACGCGTATACACAGGCCATCTCTACCTTTATTTGGCAGGTTTGCACACAGCACGTCCGTTTCGGAGGTTAATTAGCATGAAGCAGGAGAAAAGCTCAGCAGAACGGAAGAAAGCAGGTTATCTGTGACAGCAGAAGTCATTATGTGGAAACTCATTACATACCGTTCACGTGAGCAGAGCGTTAAATCGGTGCCTGGATTGGTGCGAGCGAGTCTCTCAGCATGAAGACGGATGAATGCTTGATTTATGTTTGATTAGGCTGCTTGTTTGATGCTTATCTTATCTCTACACCGTTTGCATGTTTAAGAATCTCTTATAACTTATTCTCACCAAAAATTTGGGAAGTTCAGCAAAACAGAGAGCAGAGAGATACATTTAATGCATAAGACACGTTATTCATCTTAATTTGTCTGACATACTTACAATGCCAGTAACATAGGTGCTTCCATGTTATAAAGCTTATAGACAGTTTTCTCTTTCTGATGGCTAAACTCACAGCCACATATCAGACGTTCTACTGTTAATTTACAAGGACACTTTTAATGTTAGTTTTTCTAATACAGTATTATTTCCTAGTATAGATAAATAGTGCTTTCGTTTATACTTTTGCACAAATAATAAATTGGTAATTCTGATAATGACATTTGCAATTTAAAACTTATGTTAAAAATGTAAAAAGAAAAAATATGTATTAGTTTGGTCAGTGATGAGTTGCTGTAACCAAAAAAAAAATTGCTTAACTTCTTAAAAAATTTTTTAAAGCCAATTTGTTTGTACTTAAAAATTTAAGGTAGCAAAACATTTACAGTGTAGGGGTTGGGGTGCTACCCTATACTCACATTGCTGGATAAGCCAGTTTTGCTATAATGGTAGGCTTGCTGGGACGCTATTAACAAAAGGGCAATGATATGTTGGTGCCACACCGTCCAAAAAATGTTCCCAAAATGTCACTGGGGCAATAAAATATTTATATTTATTAATATTAATTTTGTTTATATTTAATATATTAATAATTGTACTAATATTTACCTTTTAGGTAAAGATATTTGTACATTTGGTACCAGTATGTACCTTTGGGGTACTAATATGAACTCTTTAGGTGCAAAGGTTTCAAAAGCCTTTTTTGACCATTTATTTCTGACAATGACTGTATAATGATACAGAGTCACTGTAATAAGTAAATGATATCATATTTGAAAACATAAAGCTCTTTTAAAGAAAGATATAAATCTAATTAACAAATGTAAAGCTGTAAATGCAAGGAAATGCAAATAAATAAAAAAAACACCACGATATTTATAAGGGAATAATTTTTCTCACCTTTGATGATCATAATCATAAGCTTAAATCAGGGTCCCCAATACTGTAAGTTGTCACCAATGTTTTCTTTTATCACAGTGTATATTAAATTTGTCATGTTGTGTTAGTGAGTTCATAGCTCATGTCAAACATTCTGAGCCTTCTAATTAACACTTTCGAGTAATTAAAGCGCAGGGAAGCTCTGTAAAGGTAACAACATGAATAATGCATGGTTGTGTAAACTCTATTTATTAGGATCACTGAATAGTTAATCAGTTTGTGTGAATTTATATGATCATTCTGAAGTGCATTTAAATTTTGAACGCTGGTCTCTTCGTAAGGCACCACCTGTCTGTTTGATCTAGATTGTTGGAGCCTGATTGTTTTTCTAAGTACTAACTATTTTTACAAATAGACTTTATTGGAAAATAAATAACAGAATTTTACAGAAAGGAATGTCATTTTTCAGCTAATGCTCATGGCTGAGAAGACTTCTAAATAAACTATGAAAGAGGCTTTATTCACTGTTATTATTCAATGTTAGGTGGCCTAATGGACATTTAGAGTAAGTTAAAAGCTTACCATGACCACCACGACTCATAAATATACACAGACTTTATTGTCATTTATACAGTGTGCAAAACTGTACTAACTTCAACTTATATGAAAGGATATATTAAATGGGTAGTTCACCCAAAAATGAATATTTTGTCATAATTTATTCACCCTAAAGTTCTTCCTAACTTTTATACATTTGTATACATTTCTCTACTAAACACAAGTTAAGATATTTTGAAAAATGTTTGTATCCAAGCAGATCTGGGGCACCATTGACTTCTAGTAGAAAAAAAAGAATACTATATGGAAGTCAATGACGCCCCAGATCTGTTTGGTAAGAAACATTTTTAAAATATCTTTATTTATTTTATAATTTAAAGTTTGGAACAACTTGAGGGTAAGTAAATGATGTCAGAGTTTTCATTTTTGGGTGAACTATCACTTTAAATCGTCATGAAACCGAAATAGCAATTGTCTTATTTTACTTAAAAAGGGAAAAGGGTAGGGACTTGAGTTTGTCCATCGAGAACTGATCGGATCGTTGGAACTTGGGTCATGTTGCTAATTTCTAATCGCTGCGATCTTTTCCCGGGCCCTGCCCTCAAATCATTCCTCATGACTGGAAGTAAAAAGAGTTTTTTTCGAGGAATGTATATATATATATATAAATTGTAAAAATGAAATAAAAAGACAATGAAAACCATATGTGGGAAAATCAATTAAGACTTTAATTTTAAAATTTTACGTTTACAATACAATTTAAATGTAGATCGGTGACACAGTTACAATAAATTATTAATTAAATACTGTATATCAGTGAATATATTAAATGGTTTGCCTTTTGATTGGTTGGTCATTTATTAAACTTAAGCACAACAAGTGGCTTTAAAGCAACAGTAGTTGTGTGTGTTTTTGGGTTACAGGAACAAAACCTTGTAAGGACTTAAGTCCAGCTGCACAAATGCTGTGATTCTCCAACACTTGTCTGCATACTAAACTCGGAACAATATCTTTGATTATCAAACATATCGTCCTATTCATACATCAAAACATATAAGACTGGGACAGAATATAAAGCTCACATTTTCATAACTTTCTGGACATTTGTTGAATCACTGTGACCTTTCTTGGAAGCATATTACACTGAGTAATGTACTTTGTTGTCAAGAGTAGTACATAAAGACAATGGGCAGATGAAAGGTCAAACAGCAAAGGTCAAACTCTGTAAACAGCAATGGTATGTTGCATGGGTCCCATGAAAAAAAAAACTTTAAGCAGTAAAGATTGAAGGATTACTTCTTGTACACATCATTTGGATAGACTGATACATCTGGTCAAAATTGTTTACATTTTCTAACATAATTACATTTGCCGCTGACCTTAGACCAGCAATGTTTTACACTACATTAGTTCCTATAGGTAGTAAGGGTTAATCTGCCCTCAGATGTTTTAGAGGGTTCACTGAGTCAAAGCTTTTTAGTTACCCTCAGCACCGTGACACAGTAGTTCAGACAAGCTGAATATCACTTGATATTAAAATTGTGTAACACTGCGAGAAATGGACAAAAAAAAATGTACACCAGTATAAACAGAAACAAGTGCATTTGGGTGCTTTAGGCACCTGATTTATGGTGCATTGAAATTATCTACACAGAATATGCTGGCAAGTATGCCAACGCAAACAAACACACAGTTAAAGCAGCCAAGAGAAGCATAGTCACACACACAGGGAGCGCATACACTTCCCTGCACGAACACACAACGATTGTTTTGAAGCTCCCGCTGCTCCACACGGTTACCATATGCCGACACTTTGTCTGGCAATACGGCAAGAGGCAAACCAACGGGAAAACCTGCTTTTTTCATCATATATTTATTTTATTTTTTTTAAGCTTTTTAAAAAAATACAAGTTGTAGTGAGGGTGTGGTGTATGTGCACATGCTCAAAGATTCGCAGATCTTTCTGAACAAGGTACCAAACCATCTCTCTCTATATATATTTCCATTTTCCCTCATCTCTTTCTCTCGACATTGCGTGGAGAAGAGCTTCGCAGTCAACACTAGTCAGGTCTGTTTGGTCACATCAGTTGACAGAGATGGATGGATGCAAAAATGGAAGAAGGAACGAGAGGGTGAGGGGTCCCCTCTCTTGGGTACGTAATCTGAAAGGTGGTTAATTTCCAATAATGCATCCAATTAGACACACGCACATACAGACACACACTTAACCCTTTCCTCACCACTGCTCCACCATCAGGTCGAGGACTCTGTTGACGTTCAGATCTGAGTCAAGCCCGAAGTCGCTCTCAAGAAATGGGGCGGCAGGAGGTGTGAGAGGGTGTAGGCCAGAAGTCAACGACTCCAGCCAATCGGCAGGGTCAAAAGCAGGAACCTCTGACCTTCTTTTCCTGGACAGTGAGTTGGATGGTGGTGTGGTGCAGATTGGAGGAGGAGGGAGAGGAGCTGGGGTTGAACCAACGTTTGATGCGTTGTTAGGTGAAGGAGGAAGCTCCAGAAGAAGCGAGGAGCACAGCGGAGAGGAAAGAAAGTTGTCGTCTTTCTGGCGCTTGGTGGACTGTGACTGGTCAAGGTGTGGGGCGGGGGAGGAGCCTGACAGGACTGTAGTGGCTGATTGGAGATCTGTGATGAGAGAAGTGTTATCTGAAAGAGAAGAAGATGAGATTTGGCTTTGAAACTTTTATGATCAGCATATCAGAACGTTCTTGTACAAACATGCTCACCTGAGCAACCAATAGTATCCTCCAGAATGTCATCTATGGATTGAGTAGGGTCCATCTTGCATGGCAAAAGAAATGGTTGACAGAAAGTCAAACATGCAGGACAGTAATCAATACGTCAATAGTCACGTACTAATTGTTACACATTTATGCACTTGGCAGATGCTTTTATCCAAAGTGACTTACAGTTCATACAAGCTTTACATTATTCATCGGCATGTGTGTTTTTCAGAGAATCAAACCCATGACCTTTGCACTGCTATTGCATTGCCCTACGAATTGAACTACAAGAACACTTAAAGGATTAGTCAATTTTCTTAAAAAAAATCCAGATAATTTACTCACCACCATGTCATCCAAGATGTTGATGTCTTTCTTTGTTCAGAAATTATGTTTTTGAGGAAAACGTTCCAGGATTTTTATCATTTTAATGGACTTTAATGGACCCCAACACTTAACAATTTTTTTCGACAGAGTTTCAAAGGACTATAAACGATCCCAAACGAGGCGTAAGGGTCTTATCTAGTGAAACGATTGTAATTTTTGACAAGAAAAATAAAAAATATGCACTTTTAAACCACAACTTCTCGTCTATCTCTGGTCCTGTGATGCGAACCTCACGCAATACGTCATCACGTTAAGAGGTCACGGATGATGTATGCGAAACTACGCCTCAGTGTTTACAAGTGTGTAGAAAGAGGACCGTTCCAACGTTGTTGTATGTGGAATGATAGTAATTAATGTCTTTGTGTCAGTTTATTGTTTAAAATGGTCCGAAAATGTGCGTTTCATATATGTAACACATGATCTTTATACGTCACTACGCAATTACATGAGGTTGCGCTGGCACATCACAGGACCGGTGATAGAAGTTGTGGTTTAAAAGTGCATATTTTTTATTTTTCTTGTCAAAAATGACAATGGTTTCGCTAGATAAGACCCTTATGCCTCGTTTGGGAGTCATTTAAAGCTGTGTTGAAAAAAATTGTGAAGTGTTGAGTTATGTGTAAAGTGTTGGGGTCCATTAAAGTCCATTAAAATGAGAAAAATCCTGGAATGTTTTCCTCAAAAAACATAATTTCTTCTCGACTGAACAAAGAAAAACATCAACATTTTGGTTGACATGGTGGTGAGTAAATTATATGGATTTTTTTTGAGAAAATGGACTAATCCTTTAATACATTTTAGCACACTCACCTGCACTCTCTGAATAGCCTCCTGTAGCTCCTCCTCTAAACTACGAACAGTCGGCGATGCCTGTGCTGGACTAGCTGTGATTTGCATGGGCAAATCAAAATCTTGACCAATCGCATCGCAAAGCTGACAGCAGTTTACCTAATATTAGGAATAAACAAGAGGAACATTATTAACCTCGACAGTATGCATGCTTTTTGGATTAAATTTTCCCACAACCCATTGCGCTATAGTACTGCAAGAGTACAGGTTTGTCTCAAATTATAAAGCCTTACTAGTGTGTACTGTACCTTCCCATCACCAATGCAGTACTTAAGAAGAGCTTCCTGGCCACCTGTGTCTGGTTTTCCTCTGGTGCATCCAGGGTCCTGTTGCAGGAAAGGATGTAAGGAACCTCCACACAGCTGGAGAAGGAATCAAGTAAATTAGATACTCGAGTGGCTCATGCAATTGTTATGCAGTGTATTGCATAACAGTTGGCATTAAAAACTAATTGCAGATAACTCCTGCCAAAGGATTCCTATTAAAGCATTTATGCTAGCCAACATAAGTTGAGTTTTGGTGGTTGCATGCTTTCCTTCTTCAACCACCTTCATTAAAAGACCATGTTCACTAGCTAGATCACACCAAACCAGCATACGCCACTTTAAGTTTAAAGTGTTTATTCGATAGGGTATTATACCAATGTACAAAGTCGGGCCGACTACCAAAACACACTTGTAGCCAATCAGCAGTAAGGGGCATCTCTACTAACCGCCATTGTTGCCTGGGTTGCGTATGTGTGGGGCGGGTCTATCAAAAGAAGGTCCAGATTCTATTGGGGTAGGGGGGTGTTTGTTTGGGTGATTTCAAATGTCAACATTGGCTTTCAGAGATCATGCACCCCGCCTTTAACAAGGTTCCTGATACCCATCTCAATAGTCAGGAATCTGTATAGTAGCCTACGTACCTGAGTGTCATTTGCTCCTTCTCTTGGTCTGCTCCTCATCCTCTCTCTCATTTCTAGCTCCACATTAAGCTCCTCTAAATCCTGGCATGGCCTCCACGTTGCACCTGATGGCACTAGAGGGGACGATGTATGTAAGCTGGGACTAGAGCCAGCAGAAGATGAAGTGAGGTAGCCGTCTCCAGCCAAGCTTTGTTCTGCTAAACCCGAGGGATGGATGTACATCTGAGTCGGGTTTGCTGAGGTGTCCACACTGTTGGGAATAGCGTTGACGCTGGCAGGGTGAGAGGGTTCTAGTGTGACACCAAGCTGACAAACTGGTGCAGGGGTTAATTGGGGGTGGGGCACCTGGAAAGGGCGGAGTCTCTCCAGAAGCGCAGGTTTGGTGCCAGACACTGGAAGTCCACGTTTGCGCAACTGTTGACGGAGCACTGACACCTGAAAACAATGCAAAACTAAGTGTATTTCATTTTCTATACAAAGCTTGATTGTATCATTAATAAAGACTTATTTGATCAGTTATAAAGTTCTTACAGTTAGGTCGTCAAGGTTTGATGGAAGTAACTCTGCCTGGTGCATGGGACTTGTATTAGGGGTGGAGGGGTTTGTCGATGGTGTTCCAGGCTGAGGAGAGCTTTGAGGTGTGCTTCCAGAAAGCTTCACTTGGTTCTCACTATTTTTTGAAGGTGTAAATAGATTTTTATAAATATTTCCTGATCAAACTATGTGTGAGACATTTTTTATCACTTGCTGATTTCCGAAAAATGGGTAAAGAGGCCGGACATGGGTGAAGCTGAGGTGGCTGGTTGCTGAAACCACGCCCTCCTAGCTCGACTCTTGTGACAGCACTACTGTCAACCGTCACTCAAGTGGCAACGCCCTTAATTATGCAGAACTTTAAGGCTTAATATAATTTAAACAAATGAGTCGCAATAAATTTACCCCCCCCCCCCCCACAGTTGTCATGAAGGGCAAAATTAGCTACAGACCAAAAATTATTTTTGTACTATTTTTGAAATATAATATGCAGACAGTATTTATCACTTTCACAATGTTAAATTTTTGTGTATTTTTTTTTCTTATCGGGTCCTTTACCTGTTTGTCACAGTAAGCTGTTGTTGCTGGTTAAGAATTTGTAGTTGTAAGAAGACCTGCTGTTGTTGCACGAGGTGGGAATAAGAAGAATCGGTGGGCGGAGTTTGACTGTTGTTACTCTTTTGTGAAGTGTTCCCAGCTCCGCTCCCAGTTCCACCCCTCTGATCTGGGGGAATGTATTGATGGTATTTCAGCTTTCTCATTTTGGGTTTTGAATCACGAGGCTTTCGTGGGCGTGGTGGGCGGGATGAGGTTAAGGACCCACCCAGAATGGAATGAGATGGTGGAGCTAGAGGTTGTGCTGTCTTGGAGGTATACAAAGAGAAAATGTAAGCAATACAACTTGGAGTGGATGAGAGAAATAGGCTGAAGTAGAGTGTGGAGTAAAACAAATGATTATTTTTTAATCTCTGTGTGATTGTGTACCAGCAGTGGTGGAGTCTGAGAGGGCATGTACATCCCTTTGGGTTTCCCGGTTGTTGATATAGAGTTTGACCCTGTTACAGACATGGTCATTGGCTGGCTGATGCACTCGGTTGCCGGGAGCAACGCCAACCTGCACTGCTTTAAAAATATGGGTTGACAGTGGTGAATATGTGGTTAATACACTTTTTTCTGTAATACTAAATGATAACTTTCTATCTCATTTGAGTTGTGGTCTGTTTTCAAACATGTTGCCCCAACATTTTTGGCAAACAGAAAGTTTCAACCAAAACTGTTGCTACATCAGTCTGGTCGAGGTGCCCAGTTCAACCAGTTAAAAATTGCTTAGTGGTTCATGCATTTATACATTGGCATAAGAGACAGTTTTTTACCTTCAAAATAATTATACAGCCTTTAAATTAAAAAGACCATATATGGAAGTGTTATGTACTATGTTACTAACCATACTAATACTGTGTTTTTGCCTCTTCTAACATCTTTACCTGTACACTGTTTGGGCTAATGGGCGTAGTAACAGGTGACCCCTCACTCAGTGACTGGTCACCTGCTAGCTCAGGTGATGATGAGAAGCCAGGTGATTGGTGCATCCCGAGTTGCTCGGGAGATGCAGAGGATGAAGAGCAGTTGTCATCTTCAAAGACGTCTGATGGAAGTGAAGGAGCTGAGGGAAAGAGAAGACAACTGTGTGAACAGTCTGAGACCATTCTGAGTATAATTTACTGTACAGTACTGTGCAAAAGTCTTAGGCCACCACCACCAGACTTGTTGTTTTAGCAAAGTTTTAATGTCCATCCATATTCATTTTTCAATCTATTTTATTAAGATACAAACAGAAAATACAGGAAATATGTAAAACAAAAATCAGGACTAAATGTCTTCTTAATTCATCGTCGGTGTTTAGTGTGACCTCTCTTGGCACTAAACACATCGTGGGCGTTTTTGAGCAGAATGAAGTAAAAAGACTAATTTCTTTCAAATTAGAAATTAGGATTTTATTTAGGGTTAAGATATCCTGCAGTTTCCTGCTATTGCTTAAGTGGAAGGGGAGTTTACCATAAAAACTTTACACATCAGTTTACATTTTACTACAGTTTTTAATACTATATACACATTTCCTGTATATTTTCTGGGTGTATTTTATTAAAGAGACTGAGAAACAAATTGTGGCATGGTGGCTTAATACTTTTGCACAGTGCTGTATATACTGTATATGTAAATAGTTTGTCAGGTAAATGGATACCTTAAAGGGATTAATATTATGTAATATTAATTTATGTTAAAAACACCCTTCTAAAGATGTGTAAGTATCAGACAGATGTATAAATAATTAAAATTTAAACAGTTTATTAAAAAATACTTTACCTTTAGCAATGTATTTATAGATACAATATGTATTATAATAATGTGTATGTAATGAGGTAAAACATTTTATTGTCATGTACACAAATAAAAACAGGTAAAAGTGATTATTTTTGCTTCCACCATATACGCTGTATAAACTTTGCTGCTTAAATCTATTTTAGTTGAATTAACTGAGATTTACAATTCATTTCAACTTACTATCATTTATCTTGACTAGAGATGAGTTGTTATAACTACAGATGAGTTGTTATAACTTATAAAATGTAGATTGAAAAAGTCTTGTAAATCTGAGTTGATTCAACAAAAAAATTAAGGCAGAAAGATGTTTTACAATGTTCAGTATAGAATATAGAAATAAATAGCAAACAGGGGTCATTTACAGATGAAAATAAGAAAAAAACACTACATTTACAGTATGTGCATCTCCATGTTTGTATATAGACATAGTGAGCAGATATGGTAGTGCACATGTTTAATAAATGTGCAAATAGTTTGTGCAAAATCTATGTTGAACACTTCAAGTTGAATAGGGAGTTGATACAACAGTAAGTCAAAGGATTAGTTGTTTCACCCAAAAATCGCTTTATTCTGTTGAACACAAAAGAAGTTATTTTGATAAATGATGGTAAACATACAGTTGATGGTATCCATTGACTCCCATATTATTTGTTTTTCCTACAAGTCAATTGGTACCGTCAGCTATTATTTATCAAAATATCTTCTTTTGGGTTCAACAGAAGTATAAACTCATACAGGTTTGGGGTGAGTAAATGTTTTAATTTTGGGGTTAACTAACTATCCCTTCAAGTCGTCCTGTGTGTTTTAGTTGTGGAATGAACTGGGTTTTTGTCTTTGTTTAATAAGGAGGTCTAAGGTTATGTTGGGCATCTTTTTAGTTATTTAAAGTAACTCACTGTTCTCTAGAGGCAAAATGTGCCTCTGCAGGAGTTCAAGTGGTCCAGGCCGTCTCTGGATTTTCTCACTCAGATCCTCAGCCAGTCGAGCCTTCTTCTGCTTGTGAGCACCACCATAACCCCTGTCTGCGTAAGAGAGAGAGACATAAAAAGAGACATTGAGAGAGAGAGAGAGAACTAAATGAATAGTGAAAGAAGACGGTGAGTGAGAATGGAAAATCAATTGTTCTGGTTTATAACAAGAGAGTTTTAAGATAGACATTAAAGCCAGTATGGACATTTTTCTCACAAGGGAATTTATTGTTAGGTAATCGAATTCAGACATTTGGAGGCCTTCAGATAATATGTGCAGTACTGAAGGTCCTTTAGCTGAATGACTTGCAAACTATAAAAGAGTGTCTGATGTATGGGGAGCAATGGATGCATGAACGGCTAATGGAAAGCCATTCATTTCAGCTTTAAGGTTACGGCTTTGTTTAATACAGGTATTGGGATAGTCTTTGATAACTGAAGGTCAGGAAAGATGAGCTCAATGGCTGTGATTGATGTATCACCTGGTACAGATTGAGCTGTCATGCCACTAGGGGGTGACTTCTGAGCGGTGCCATCATCTGTCTTATGCTGTATTAGGAAAATCAGGCAAATCAGTACCATCCACCATGTCAACAAATACTTTCAACTGATATGAAACTAACACTATGCTTTTGTATAGTGACGGTCCCAATAAACCTCTGAGATTCCACCACAGAGTTTTTCATCCTGACAGTAATTATCCTGAACCAGCTGCTGTTTACTGTCTTACTACAAACATAATGAACTGTGCTAACAGTGTTTCACGGCTAATACTAATAGTTTGCAACAGTAACTAGACATGTAATTGCAAACATTACATTATGCTAAAGAGGTTAAAGAGTAACTTGTGTCAATTATCAAACAATGTTTCCAATTTGTTCATTATCTACACAATATTGTTACTGAAATGAAGCCATTGTTTCAAACGAAGTTTAGCTTATTATCATTTAAAACATTCAGTCATACACAGGTAATTACTATCTCACCGTTCCATTGTTGACGTTCTTTTCCCCAACTTTATCAGGGACAGAAGTCTTTGTTCCTACAGAGGAGAGAGAGAGAGAGAAAATGGACCAAATATATAAATGCATAGAGGCAGCTGTAATAAAATGGTAATTTAGAAATAAAATGATATAAGAGAGCAGTCCAAATATTTAAAAGTGTGACTGAAATAAGCCCCATAGGGGGAAATTTTCATGAAGACTTCCTATGGCCAAGCAGGCAATGATATGAATTCATAAATACTTACCAGACTCTGCATTGAGTTCAGTTTGCTGTCTGCGATTCTGAATTCTCAACTGCAGAACTGAAAAAATTAATGCAGTATATTAAAAATAACCACATTTGAGGAGTTCAGATGCAAAACCTTCTAAGCGTCTGACATGTTTTCTTGTAAATGAGTATTTTTTTTAATCTTATATTGAGGTTCAGTAATTTCACTTTAATGGCAATTAAAAGGTTGTTAGACATCTAGTAAACAGTTGAAAAATCATTAAAGGAACACGCCCACATTTTGGGAATTTAGCTTATTCACCGTATCCCCCAGTGTTAGATAAATCCATACATACCTTTCTCATCTCCGTGCGTACTGTAACTCTGTCTGACGCAGCCCCCGCTTAGCTTAGCACAGAGACTGGAAGTGAATGGCTCCAGCTAGCATACTGCTCCCAATAAGTGACAAAATAACGCAAACATTTTCCTATTTATGTGTTGTGATTTTTATAGTCACACCGTGTACAAATAACAAGGTCATATGAGACACAGCCACCTTTTAACAGTATACATACTGGGAACTATATTCTCAGAAGGTGAAGCACTGCTACTTGGGCGGAGTGATTTGCACAACTTTGACCAAACTCTCTGCTCCTCACTAGGGGGCTTCTCGGGTTGCTGCGAGCAAATCACTCTGCCCAAGTAGCAGTGCTTCGCCTTCTGAGAATATAGTTCCCAGTATGTATACTGTTAAAAGATGGCTGTGTCTCATATGACCTTGTTATTTGTACACGCTGTGACTATACAATCACAACACATAAATAGAAAAAGTTCACGTTATTTCGTCACTTATTGGGAGCAGTATGCTAGCTGGAGCCATTCACTTCCAGTCTCTGTGCTAAGCTAAGCTAGCGGGGGCTGCACAAGACAGAGTAACAGCACACACGGAGATGAGAAAGGTATTTATGGACTTATCTAACTCTGGGGGATACGGTAAATAAGCTAAATTCCCAAATTGTGGGCGTGTACCTTTAAATATGCAACTGGAAATGCTGAAAGTCCGAATGTAAAAACTGAACCTAAACCATACATTAGGGGGCGCTGTGATCTATGTCATTGCCACAATGGGATTGTACTCAGGTCGAAGTACTCACAAGGGACACAAGTTTGAATGTGATACTCAGTCATTTTGCGCACTGCCGTTAATCAAATGTATCTTTCGTGCACAATGTGGCAAAGGAATTTGACTAACATATAATACTTGCTGAGAGTATTCGGCATCTGAGCTCCTCATTCATACTGCTCATTTTAAATACACTTTGCATTTCAGAAAACTCCATCTTAGAAACTCTGTCTCTCTCACTGAAGAATATAACATGTCTTGTGTGGATCAAATAGTTTTTATGACTGCAAGTCCATCATATTACAAGTAAATCGCACCAGTCTGTGCCTTCAATGATCATAAATTAGAACCATAAACAAACACTTGATTTACAGCTGTGCCAGAAGTGGGAGGAGTCAGGTGGCTATGGTGGCTTTCCCATGATGCACCTCTGTGCTGAGTTTTGAGATCTGAGAGTGGACGTGAGAGGAAGGGGTAACTATTTATCCATCTGAATTTCTATTTCAGTCTCCCTACCCATCCCCCTTTCCAGCTGTCTCTCTCTCTCTCTCTCTCTCTCTCTCTGTCTGTCTCTCTCTCTCTCTCTCTCTCCCTCCTTTGCTGTCATTTGCACTAAGTAAATTCTTCCTCTTTTGACTTTACTCCAGAAGAAAATGACATGCTGAGTGGCACCAGGCCAAATCAAATTGGAATACTGAAATTAAAAATTCAATGAATGCCATGCCAGGGCATCTCAAAGTAATGATGATTGGTGTGCATTGCCCCATAATAATGTCATAGATGCAAGGGTATAGATTCAGTTTGAACATTGGAGGAGGTTGAAGTGTAATCGTACAGATGTTTCCATTAATCATTGTATAAATGCAATTTTGGTTATTGAGGAGTTCATCACCTCTATTACTCCTAACTCTACGCCCCTGCATAGATGCATAATGGCAGTTCAAGGTTCCTGACTTTCTACTCAACTGTAACTGTGGATGTTTGGAATACCAGAACATCAATCCATAATAGCATTAAACAAATATTCATAAGTCAGTGTAAAAAGAAGGACTGAATGTGTTCACAGAAATTAATAATAAAACCGAGAACCAGTTCTCTCATATGTGACCCTGTCTGTTTTATTTTTTTATTTTACCTTTATTTAACCAGGAAGAGACTCATTGAGATTAAAAATCTCTTTTTCAAGAGTGTCCTGGCCAAGGGAGGCAGCAGTACAACCACACATACAGTACACGCAAATACAAAATACACAGAAACACAGAAATTAAAAAATAAAGAAAAAACTAAATCCCTCAAAGTCAACCAGAATCCTTACACATCAATTAAAACATCCACAGCCAGATGTGGCTGCCTGTGAGTCAAATAATATCTTTTTAAAAGCGGCCAGTGAAACCAACTTAGTTAGTTTCATAGATTCTTGCAACTTGTTCCATGTTGAAGGAGCAGCAAACTGAAAAGCCTTTTTTCCTAACTCAGTTCTAACCTTTGGGACAGTTAAAAGGAAATGATCTTGGGAACGAAGGTTATAAGACCCAGTACCTTTTTCACTTATATATGTCAGGAGGTAGGATGGAAGGAGACCTAATATTGCCTTATATATAAAAATATGCCAATGTTGAAGTCTCCGTATTAATTCACTTCACAGTCTGTAAAGTCTAATTAAGAGGAGCATCAAAGTTTGATTTTAATCATAAGTTCTAACTTTGACTTTGACCTTACAAAAGTGAATATTACAGATATTGAGGTTATATTTTCACAGAATGTTCTTTACATGACTTTATCTGGGTTTTAATTTATAAATCTTATAATTAAAATGTATCTACCATGTTGATTACTTCAAAGCATTAAATGGCAAATCTAGCTACACGTTTTTTTTTAATATTGGTGTCTTATCTGACAATAAACAAAGATATAATGCTTAAAAATGTTTAAACAAAGACATGCTACACTGTAAAAAAATTCTTTGCTGCATTAAATTGTTTTGTTGAATCAACTGAGATTTACAAGTCATTTCAACTAACTATTATTTATCTTGACTAGAGATAAGTTGCTATGACTACAGATGAGATTAAAAAAATTCAATTTAATTTTATAAGTTGTAGCAACTTATCTCTTTAAGATTAATAGTAGTAAGTTGACATGACTTGTAAATCTGAGTTGATTCAACTAAAAATGTAAAGTCGGCAAATTGAAATACAAATAAACCATTTACCTTACAATTAGAAAAACAAGAATTTTTCATTAGTCTGTAGAATGTAGCATCCCATGCATGTTTGTCACTATTTTAAAATTGTGCAGAGCCATCCAGCTCAATGCATTTTTGTCAAATCAACATATATTTTTATGTTACCTTAACTTAAAAAAAGTTACACAATTTCAACTTAAAAAAGTAGGTTGATTTGACTTGCAAAACCATTTTGTTTTAACTTCATGCTGCATTGAGTGAAATGCAGCGTGAAGTTAAAACAACTTAATTATGCAATTCAATCTAATATTTTAAGTTTGTGACTTGTGATAACATCAAGTTTAAAATAACAAACAAGTTGAAAATGTTTAACCTAATTAGTTAAGTTAAAGTAACATAAAAATAATAAACAATGTTTATTTATTTATTTTTTTACAGTGAAAAGGCTCGCTGTGCACTATTTTACGTAGGTGTGATGAGCTTTAATTCTAAAGTCCATCTTTTTCTAAAGACAGCAAATGTGTTCCTTTTTGCATTTTTCCTCTATTTTATGCAGATATTTTTATTAACACTTTATTTTACAGTGCTTTTGTTACACATGTAATTAATATACTAATAACAGTAAATGAGTTATAATTATACATTATTCAAATTTTTTTAATAATAATCAAATGACTAAAGTGAAATTTTGTAAAAAAATAAGTCATTTCAATTAATGTACATGTTATACATGCAACTAGCGCTAATAACCTTTACCCTAACCCTATTGTAAGTACATATTGTTAATGATTCATATTCTTTAATGTATTATTACACTGTAAAATTGTAATCAGATTTTGTTATTGTTAACTTCTGAACATACTATTCTCAGCTATAAACTCTGTAGCTCCTTCCAAGTGATCATTGGTATATCTATGGCTTCTGTAAGTGTACTTCTTCTTTGCACAGAAAGAGTAGAAGGATGACCTTTTCTAGGATGAGTCTTGGTGGTTTGAAAAAGCTTCCTCTTCATAATAATTAAACCAATAGTGCCCACCGGGAACCCCAAACACTTGGATATGGTTTTGTACCCTTTTCATAATTTATGCTTTTTTACATCATCTCTTCCATGTTTGGAATGATCTTTACCCTTTATTTCCACAGCCACCATTTTTAGATTCACATTCTGGATAATGATCTCTTATCTGCACAGAGGTTTTTTGTGATTTCACGAAGAACCTGTAATGTTCATGGAATCTTCCCATTGCATTATTGGTTCTTGTAGTGAATAAAAGATTCTTTAGATTATTTGACGGTAATACAAATGGTTCTTTTAGGAATCAATCACTGAGAAAAAACAAAAAACGTATGGCACCTTTATATTATCCACAAAATGTAGCGGTCATTTTAGATATTCCCAGTGATATATGGATAATAACACTATGGGGTGGTTTCCCGGACAGGGATTCGCTTAAACCAGGACTAGGCATTACTTTAATTAGGAAATGTAACTAGTTTTAACAAACATGCCTTACTAATAACATTACTTGTGTGCATTTTGAGGCAAAACAAAGGGCACTGATGTATTTTAAGATGTGTCAGTGAAAGTGTTTTTAGTTTGGACAACTTTTACATTTATTTTAGTCTAGGACTAGTCTAATTGCTGTCCAGGAAACCACCCTAATATAATTGTCACACCTACGACTAAATATTCAACTGTCATTGTCATACAAAACAACACAATCTCATTGCAATTTATACGTATTTTACGAGGTGGCAAATTTCATAAAATTCATACGACCATGTTCGTACATTTCTGTAGTGGCTTTCACCCTTTGACATTGGGGTTGTTTTATTAATAATAATCGTACGTATTTGTAAGATTCACTACATAAAAATTCATATGAACTAGCCAAACCATACAATAATTCCCGTAAGATCAGGCTCCAGACAGTCTAAACAAACAAGCTTTTAAGCCAACTCCAAATTTTCTAATTTGCATGCAGTATATACATTTTGTTTCAGAGAAATGTTTTTACTATTTGAATGTTAGCCAAATTGTTAAAAAAACGTTCATTCAGTGCAGTTTTGGCTGCAGAATCTTGCTATTATAAAGAGCGTGACTGTACATTTGTCTGAGGAGTTTGCCAGCAGGATGTTTATAGGAAACCCAAGAAGAGAAGGCGCTGCTTTTGAAGCGGTTCCAACCACAGATGGGAAAAAACAAAGACAATCTGTCCACTGTCCACATCCCCTGAACTGCCGGTCACTTTTGTACAATATGGGTGAAGTATGAGAGATTGTGAATCCTCACAAGGACAGGTCAATAAGTAATATTTGAAAGTCCTATTGGTCAATACACCATTGGTCAATGTCCCTGGATGCAGCCAATACTGGAATTGCATTGGCCACATGGGTGGTTTTCTATGTAAATAAACAATGACTTGCTCAATTTGCAATCAGCACTGTTGCCAAGGAACCATGACAAATATCAAATGCAAAAGCAGCTTGGCAGGTACTGGTTAGTTGTGTCACTAGTTTTAGCTAGTTACTCCCCAACACTGCACACAATATTTTTGAGCTCACAGATGGCAACACTGTTAAGTTTTCGATCAAAGCCAGCCTAGAACATCCGTTACATTCCAGTGATCTTTCTTACCTGAGCGGAACTTATTGCGGATGAGCAGCGACCTCTCAGATGCCAGCAAGGTCATAATGGGAGAGATCTGAGGAGGAAAAATGATGGAGCTTTTGAAGATGTTGCTTCCTCCTGCAAGGCAGGTATTAGGGGTGATTTCTTGCACCCTTCCTCTCCCTTAAAAACAGAGAAAGGAAAAGTCACATAGGGCATAAGACGCATCTGACCTGTACATTCTTATTCACAATAAGGATTGAAAGAAGAAGGGAAAAGTACAAAATTGTACAAATTGTGTATGACTGACAGAGAGAGGAGGAATCAGAAGTTAAATGCTTTGTTTCTATCGCAGAGAATGAATCAGAACGTATTCCTTTCTTAAACGTAAACAACATTGTAAAAAGTGAAAAGGTGGATTAATTTAAAAAAAAGTTGAAAACGTTACATTTTACCAATTAAAATATTTTTTTAAGTTGATCCAAGTGGGAATATGTAATTTTAAAGTGTAATGGGAATAATGCTCGCACTGACCAGCAGAGGATCAAATGAACAGCTGGAGCGCATGAGCGTGTGTGCACAGGTTTGAGTTACAGAAATAATCACTTTTATTTACGTTCCTTAGTGCTAGATTTCAATTACATGACTGTGCATCTCTCTTTACATTTAGGTATTTAGCAGACACTTTTATTCAAAGCAACTTGCAAAAATTAGGAAACCGGCAAAGCGAAGTATGAGGAAGCGATAGTAATATGAGAAGTACTATACAAATTTACATTCAGCTCACAAAGTAAGAAACAAAAAGGTTTAGGGAGAGGGAAAAGATTATTCTTTGATGTTTTTTGGTGTTGCTTCACCCAAAAAGGTACACTATTGCAATGTCAATCCAAACTAGTATGACCTTTCGTTATTTCCTTTATGGAAGAATTTGGAAAAATACTATTGTTGATCCTTCATTGATATTGATCTGATACAATGACAGTAAATTGTGACCCTGAACCACGAAACCAGTCGCAAGTAGCACAAGTATAGCAATAGTCAAAAATGTAAAAAAAAAAATTGTATGCCAAAAATCATTAGGATATTAAGTAAAGATCATGTTCCATCAGGATATTTTGTATATTTATACTGTTAATATATCAATTAATGTAAAAAATGTATTAATTGTTAATATGTGTTGCTAAGAAATGCTAAGGCGATTTCTCTATATTTTGATTTTCTTGCACCCTCAGATTCCAGATTTTCAAAAAGTTGGCCAAATGTTGTCCTATCCTAACAAACCATACATGAATGGGAAGCTTATTTATACAGCTTTTAGATTATGTATTATTATCATAATATCCTTATGACTGGTTTTGTGGTCCTGGGTCACAATTTGTGGTTGACAGTCTTTGTGTGTAATCTTGTTTTGAGTATACACTATAAAAATGCAGATAGGGACTCTTCAAGTCAGATAGGGATGAACCCAGTCGTTGGGTTAAATTATCTCAGAAAATGTTTATATTTGACCCAACGAAGTGGTTAAAACAACCCAGCATTTTGGGTTGAAACAACCAAGCAGGTTAAATTACAATCAAACGAGTTGGGTTCGTCCATTTTTTACCCAATGCTGGGTTAAAATGACACAGCATTTTCAGATGGTTTGAAGCAATAACATAAAAGTGAATAACTGATTAAAGTATTTAACAAATTTCATTATTTTTTTCAGGTTAACTATCCCTTAATCCAGAACTGTATTTCTATAGTGAACATAGTCAAGCAAAAAATTGGTCTTCAATCACTGAACTGTCCTGTAAGTCTTTATAAACAGATATGACTTCACAAAGGAAACATATAGAGTATACTCACACATAAAAACTATACAAACAACAAAATGAATGCAAAGGGAATACTCACAGATTCAGACTGAGCTTCCCCGAGAGCTGACAGAGTGGCGTTTAACAGAGATTAAAGTGGAGCGAGAGAGAGAGAAAGAGAGAGGAATTCTTGCAGTTGAGATGAAGAACGAGTGCAGAACTTGAGGCATTAAATCGCGATAACAACCGTGACAAGCTTGTTCCTTATCT
The DNA here is from genome assembly GCF_030506205.2 of Paramisgurnus dabryanus. Classification (NCBI taxonomy): domain Eukaryota; kingdom Metazoa; phylum Chordata; class Actinopteri; order Cypriniformes; family Cobitidae; genus Paramisgurnus; species Paramisgurnus dabryanus. The sequence goes on from NC_133349.1 coordinate 21,355,622, forward strand.
TCTGCTTCGCCTGTTTGTTCATTCCCGTCCACAGGTGAATCTAGGGAGAAAAGGGCCCTGTGTTTCTTCTTCTTTTTCTCCACGCAGAATTTACCGTGCGCACCTCGTTCTCTCTATCTCTCTCTCTACCCCCACACCAAAGAGTTGAGCCAACTGTGTTGGGCTATCAAAAAAGCACCCGACACCCTGCCCCCTTAAAATCCGCACAGCAGATACACACACACACACGCGCATCTGCTGATGGATTCATTGGGGGTAACACTGGGTGGGTAACTTGTGGTGTTTCCTGTCTCTTTTGGGGGGTGACAGGGCCTATAGGTAGCTGGATAAGATTGCAAAAGGGTGACCTTCAGTACATATGTACAGAAAATGATATGGATGCTACCTTACTTTTTGAATGTTTTCGAATATGACTTTGGGTGCTACAAATGTTTTCTTTGCATCAAACCTTAATCTAAGTTTGAACAGAAGTGCTGTATACATTAGCATACAACAGATTGCCAAAAACAGCCATGATAACACACTGATATTGCCAGCGGGTACATTAGACATGAGGTCTAAAATAAACTCTTTTTAAAAATAAACTGTGTACTGGATAGTTCTGCGCATGCAAGTAGAAACATATCATTTGAAATATCATATTATGCAATAAATTCATTTTAATTTCACAAACATGGGAATACTTGTGTGTGTGTGTGTGCGTGTAAGTGTGTGTTCGAGAAACAGGGAGAGAGATGTATATGTGTGTGTGTCATGGGGTAAGGGAGATCATTACTGCACCACCTGTTTGGTAGCTTTGACAGACAGGTTGGTGTGTGCTGCTGTATCAGCAGGTCAGGCAAACACAGCTAGTGAGTGAGTGAGTAAGCAAGTGAGAGAGAGGGGGGATAGATAGGGGTATACAAGATAAAGGAATAGCAAAACAGTCCAAAAGAAGTAACAGTTTGAGATATAAAACAGGAATGAGGAGATGACAGACGAAAGATTGATCATTTTATACAGTGCACATTGCCATACTGTTGCACATGTGTGTCTGTGATTGTAATGATACAGTATGCATGAATAAGAGACATTTTCACAACCTTGAGACTGATAATGAATGTAAAGACCACCTTGTTGAAGGTTGTGAATGACACAATTTGTCCCCAAGCGTCACATTTGTGTCACTGTGTGTACTATTGGGGGAAAAGTGATGTAATCAACCTTTCTTACATCAACCCCCCTTTCGGGATTCCCTCTGTTATTGACACCTGCTACTGTCCATCTTTATCTCTCCCTTGTCATCTTTCTCTGCTCACCTCAATTACATCGTGTCACTTTGTGGCACTGTTTAGCTTAACTGAAAACAGTACGTCCTATATTTTTTAAAAACACCAATCAAGCTTTGGATTTGAGTGATGCAATTAATGAATGTTAAAATGAAGATGTGATTACACAGGGTGAGAACCCTAATTATGTTTAATGAAGTGCTCCGGGCAATATTTATTCATAGGTTGAAAATAGGTCAGTGTATAAATTAAGTAGGAGTTTCATTATAAATAAAAACATTTTCATCATATAAGGCCAAGTTTCGAATAATTTCGGGAATTAATAAAGTATTACTTAAATTATTACTTAGCTAGTTGCAGTACCATTTCACTTGCATGCTAGTCTCATGTACGGTATGATAAAATCATATATATCTTGGACTTGGAGTGAGTTTGCCCTCTGGTGGCAAACTATGTAACAGCATAATTGCATTCTTTCTTACATTTACAATTACAAGTCACACATATATCACCAAGTCAAGGGTGACACAATTGTCACCAGGAGTGCAAAACACTTGGTGTCATCCTCGATGATCTGAATGACGCCTGCTCCTTTTAATTAGTGCTTAACACAAAACATAAAGTCACTTATCTATTTCAAACTAAACTACAGCAAGCCTTTCCTTCCCAAACAATCGTGTGCCACATCCACCACATCTACAATGCCGCCCCTACACTTATTCTACCTGTTAAGAAAATTAATTTCACATTACATGTATGCTCAGACTCAAAATTATTTGACTCGATGTCTAAATCCTTATGACTAACCACTGTTTATCAAAGTAAAATATCGGAATGATATTTAAACACAATACGACTGTGCCATTGTAGTAGTGTTTGCACTTCATTTGTGCACATATCACATTAGTGGTAAGTGATAGGCAGCAAAGCAATTCATGTTACAGCAAGCATGTGATTTCACAGCGTTTTACATTTTTTACTGTTTCAATCTCTCACTCTCTCCCACACACATACACATTCATACTCAACACTTATAGCCACCTGCTGTCAGTTTGATTGTGGTAGACTCTCTCCTTGATGCTGCCAAATGGAAGACCGACCAAAGGCACATCTGAGCTGTCACTCACACATACAGACACCCATGTCTAGCACAGCCTGTAAGGTTAAAGGAGCACAAGAACATCAACGTTTAAACAATTTAAATTTCATTTGTAAATTGACATTAAAGCAACCATTAATACTACTTATTTCAACACAGTGGGGCGGTTTCTCAGACAGGGATTAGACTAGTCCTAGACTAAAATAAATGTAAGAGCTGTCCAAACTGAAAACAACTTGCACTTACATATCTTAAAATACATCATTACCCTTTGTTTTGCCTCGGAATGCACACAAGTAATGTTTTTAGTAGGCTTGTTTAATAAAACTAGTTATATTTCCTAATTAAATTAAGGTCTGGTCTTGGCTAAGCTAATCTCTGTCTGGGAAACCACCCCTAAATGTTTAGGTTCACACAGTATCAGTGGCAGCTCGTTAAAATAAGTGTTCAGAGTGTCATGTGTGTTGCTTGCGTTTTCAAAATATGTGTTTATTGCGTTGTGTAAACCATGTGCATCACGTGTTTTGTCAAAATAAGTGCCTGCTGCACACGCGTCAAAACCATTTATGATAAAAGAGACACAAAATACACACTAGACACTCCCTTAGCAGTAAACTCTGATTACGCATGAGGTTATGCGAGTATCTGGCAAACGCGAGCGCCTCTTTTATCATAAACCCTTTAGGCGCGTCTGCAGCAGGCACATATTTTGACAAGACACGTGAAGCACACAGGATCACTCGACACGAAGAACACATATTTTGAAATAAGGGACCACACACATGGGCTACATACATGTTCTGACAAAAAAGAAGTCACCGGCCGCCACTGCAGTATATACTACAAATGTATTTAGTTAGGCATCAATGAAGGTAGAATATTAATGCATAATATAAAAATAGTGTTACATTTCTTACAGTCTATAAAAATAGTAAAAATCAAAGTAAAAAAAGGTCTGTAAAACTTCTCACAAAATCTATAAAAAAAATTCACACTGAACTACTGAAGTAAATGAAAATCAATGCCTGCAAGCATTTGGATTTGATTTATTTTATTCAAATTCCTGTGGAACAGTTACAGAAAGTAGACGATATATTATCAGCAGTTACATTTTTTAAACAGTGTATTAAATATATAAGTGATCTTTGCAATTACACCATTTTAAATATATTACATTTCCACCATTAATAAAAAATTCTCATTGGTGCAAGATTGTTCTTAGTTTGGTAAAACGACTCAGCGACTTTAAATTGTAATGAAGAACGATAAATTGTATAAATGTTTTAACTTAATGGTTAACTACTGTGAAATGAGCTCGTTAAATAACACTGAATCCATCGGAATATACAGTATATATAAATGCGAAGTAATTTGTAAACAACTGTGCAAATCAAACAGAGCCATTAAGCGATAGTGTTAAGCAGCTGGACATATAGTAGCAGAGCCATTAGTGATAAGCAGATGGCCATTCTGTAGCATTATCTGTGTTGCAGTGAGCCTAAAGCACAAAGCACATTTCATAAATCATGAAAACCACCAGAAAAATATAAAGGGCGTGCTACGTTTACTTAGTGTGCAAATATTCAGATTCCTAATCACATTAGAGAATCAAGAACAGAAGTTAGAAATTTTGGGTTAGCACAAAGTGTCAAGTGCAAGCATGAAGTATGTGGGTTTTTTGTTGTTGTTTACATGCAATTTCAATTTGTAACATAAAAAAATGTAGCTTTGTCAACTTAAATTTTCACTTAAAGTCAAACTTTAAGGTGAAAAAAACTTTTAAAAATTATTTAAAGAGACATTCCACTTTTTTGAAAATGCGCAAATTTTCCAGCTCCCCAAGAGTTAAATATTTGATTCTTACCGTTTTGGAATCCATTCAGCTGATCTCTGGGACTGGCGCTAGCACTTTTAGCATAGATTAGCACAATCCATTGAATCTGATTAGACCATTAGCATCGCGCTAAAAATATCCAAAGAGTTTCAATATTTTTCCTATTTAAAACTTGACTCTTCTGTAGTAACATCATGTACGAAGACCGAACGAAACCAAAAGTTGTGATTTCCTAGGCAGATATGGTTAGGAACTATACTCTCAAACTGGCGTAATAATCAAGGGCTTTGCTGATGTAACATTGCTGCAGCAGACGTAGTGATATTACGCACTGACCGAAAATAGTCCAGGGTTTCCCGCAGCACTTTTCAGTTTGGGCGGCCCACCTAAGCTGGGATACCCTACCACCTTAACTAGGTCGTCCAAAAAAAATAATCCACCAAACGCCACATGGCCGAAATGAGAGAAAGACATGGTCCGTCACTGTCTGAAGGATAACTAGCCTGTTGATAAAACATTTAATTCATTAATAATCTAGTATGTGTTCATTTTCTGTCATAGTTTCTTCAAAATTGAGTTTTATTTGAGTATTTTAAATAAAATATTTTCATCATGACTCGTACGCCCCGCCCCTTTGATTGCCACGCCCCCGGCCCACCCACCTGCACAACCCTACCACCTTAACTAACAAATTTTCTGCGGGAAACCCTGTAGTCCCCTGCTATTGAAAGTAATTTGGTCTTAGTACATGATGTAACTACAGAAGAGTGAAGTTTTAAATAGGAAAAATATAGAAACTTTTTGGTTATTTTTAAGCACGATGTTAATGGTCTAATCAGATTCAATGGATTGTGCTAAGCTATGCTAAAAGTGCTAGCGCCAGACCTGGAGATCAGCTGAATGGATTCCAAAACAGTAAGAATCAAATGTTTAACCCTAGGGGAGCTGGAAAATGAGCATATTTTTAAAAAAAGTAGAGTGTCCTTAACACTTAAAAACAAGTACGTTTTTTTAACAAATTATTTTCAATTAAAGTGACCTTAAGTTACCATTTGAAGTAAATTTTCAAGTTAATCCAACTTTCACAACAGATATTACTTTGGAGGAAAACTATGATAAATTCAGTAAACAAAAGCTTAAATTGTAAAACTTGCCATTTCATATTATTTAAATACTAACATGAATGCTACATGAGCACCAAATAATTGTGTCACAGTGATTTTGACATGACACAGTAAAGTGTTTGCATGTTAAATAATTAAATATACTTGTATAACAAAAAATTCAAGCATTAACTTTCTGCTATGACCTGTAACAGGTTTTGCCCAGACAAAAGCATACTTTTAAAATAATAACATAAAAAAGCAAAGGATTTTCAAAGAAACAGATATAAACATTTAAACAGCATTTAAAATAAAAACAGTGACATTAAAGTAAGGACAAAGAGAGAGCAAGACGTTACTAATATCATAAATATGTCATAATCTAACTTGGGGATACACGTCATTATCATAGTATCACAATTTTAGACATATCACTATTTTAAGAGATCATAATTAAATCATAAATTACAGTTATGTTTTTAAACATACTCCTTTACTTTTTACCACTGTCACACCCTGAGGACAAACCCTGTATGTGATAAAAAAAAATAAGAATAATAAAAAAATAGATGATAAAAAAATTAAGTGTATTTCCACTAACCAGCTGGAGCTTATTCAAATTAAGTGGACATTGCCAGATTTTGGACTGAAGTGGAATGAAATATAAACTTTTTTTAAAGAAATTGTTATAACAATAAAGATTAAATAAAACATATTTACAGCAATGCTATTCCTGAAAATCTCTTACACCCATTTGGTCTGTCCTTATGCAGCTCATTCACCCTCTGTATCACTGTCAGTCTCCATTTCAGGTAGCGTTGAGATGTACCACTCTGCATTGTCCTCCGGTTCATCCTGTAATCCAACAAGTGAAATCCCTGCACATTCTGTCTTTGCATTCATCTCCATTGCCTGCTGCTGCTGACCTTGGTGCTTGCGCTTCGTATGACGCCGCAGCGTGTTACGCTCTGCGAATCGCATGTGGCATATTAAGCACTGAAAAGGTTTTTCACCCGTATGTACTCTCTGGTGCCTCATGAGCTCTCCAGACTCACGAAAACGCCTTGGGCAAAGCTGACACACGAAGTTTCTCTGACCTGTATGGATGTGCTTGTGTCGCTCAAGATGGCTTGATCTTTTGAAAGCCTTGCCGCAAATTTGGCACACGTGGGGCTTGTTTTGGGAGTGCGTGATGGAATGTCGCTCAAGGTCCGAAAGATAATAGAAGATCCGAGGACAGTACTGACAGTAAAGGATGCGACGTGGACCTAATCCTTGCGTATCTTGGTTTTTTGAGTCATTTATGGGAAATTCAGGTGATGCAGGACGAAGGGGTGAGCTGGAAGAGATGTCATTGGTGGACATGGTGTCTGTTTGGTCTACTGAGGCGGCCATGTTCTCAATGGCTGGATAATGGTCGTCACAGTTTGTACCAGTCTCGTGGGTGATGATGTCATGGATAGTGGCAGAAGAATCTTCAGATAGAGAGGAGTAAGTAGCGGCCGAGTGCGTTTTAATACTTTCACTTTTTTTCTCAGCAGACACAGCTAATCTGACAAGGGCCTCCCTAAAAGAAGTTGGCATTGAGTAGGCATCAGTGCAGGGTTGCTTGGTTGGACTTGTAGAGATCACTGTGGAAGTGCTAGAGGAAACAGTCGATGAGGTAGGGCTAAGAGGAAGATTAGAGGGGTTATTCAGTCCTGAGATGTCTGCAGCTGTGGAAGAATCAAGGCTGAGAGGTGAGGGACGTTCACATAATTTAGATCCCAAGTCAAGTGGACAAGCAGCTAACGGAAGTGCAACAGTTGAAGTACAGGAGCTTTGACATAATTGCTCTGTTGGGGACGAACTCTGAGGAGAGGACACCTGAGGAGATGACAAAACAAGGAACACGGAGGAGGTCGGTGTACTCTGAACTGGTAAAGAAAGGGTAATTAGCCCTGGGTTAGTCTTAAAGGCTGGTGAGGAAAGAGTTTGAAGCTGAGATGGAGAAAGAAGCAGAATGGGAGTGTTTGATCCAGTAGTATTAGCCATAATCTGAATGGGAACCGATGCCAACTCAGACACGGCAGATGACACAGATGATTTAGCAAGAACTACAGAGTGTGCTGTAGTTGACTCAAGGTTTGGAACAACTTGTGAAGCTTCCACTGAGACATGACCAAGTTCGTCAGGTTGGGCATTTTGTCTGGATTCTGAGACATCCTGGACATTATCTTCAGCTTGGCTTGGAGCTGTTTCTTTGGATAGTTCCTCAGTCTCTTGTATATTATCAATCTGTGGAACTTTCTGTCCATCAGGGGTGAGCACGTAAGGAATTCCCTGATCATCTATAAGTAGTGTATCAGGAGTCATTGGTACACTGGTAAACGTTGACATGGCTATAAGAGAATTGGTGGACAGATGTCCATCCCAATGCTGTGGGAGATATGTTTGAGCTTCACCTTTTGGAATCCAACCATTTTCATAATAGTCCTCTTGCTCCACCTCCTCATGTTGGTGATCATCCTCAATTTCATCAACTTCCATAAGAAGCGAACCTTCACATTGAGAGTCCCCAACCCATTCACACTGCCTTTCCTTCATTTTTTCTTTCTTTTTTGGTAGGCTTAAATCTAACACTTCGACCTCATCATTTTGTCCCAAAAAATCTCCCGCACTTGCAATTGTCATCGTCCTTCCAATATCAAATATCTCAACATCTCTATGACACAAAATTTTTGTTTTAAATTCTTTGCAGTATTCTAAAATTTCTTTTTGTGCATTTTCTGCATTTACGTCCATCTCCAATGTCCTACATTTTTGACTCCCTCTTCTAAGTGTCACATCCACAACCTGTGTCTCATTCTCAGTCCATGTCTCCTGGTTTGTGTGGTTGACGCTGACAGATGATGGTAGTAAACTTTCCTTCAAAATAGATTGTCGCTGAATTTTAATTTCTGGTAAATCATTGGTTGAGATATCAGCAATGTTTGTAACTTTGGTTGTTACTTCACAAACATCAGTCCCAACAGACTCAGACTCCATCTCAGAGATCAGCAGCATGTTTGCTGGTAAGCTCCTTGAGTTCTCGTCAAATGTAATGGGTTTATTTTCAACACTCTTATTTTCGAGTGAAGTTGTCTGGTTTAAGTGTAAATTAAAGACATGATTTGGTGAGGCCGGCTTGTAATCCTTTACAACTCCAGTCTGATCTTGTGATGGAAACACATTAAGGTTGACTCTGTCTTTAGATTCAGTCCCCACTGAGAATCCCTTATCTGATAAGTCCCTCTCTTGACCCTTAGACATTTGGCAATCTTTGGTTACAGTGAGATCAGTCCACCTAATATGTGGAATGGCCTCACCTATCCTGTCCAATGCACAGTGTTTGCGCATAGCAACTTCTGTACATTTAGCAGTCGAAAAGGAATCATAATATTCAGTACTCAGTTTATTATAACCTGAGAGAACAATAAAACATTGCCTGACAGAGCCACAAGATCTTGTAGAATCCATGTCAATGGCGCCATTTCCATTTTTTTGCCACGTTTCCAAGTTCCATTCATGTTTCTGGCATGACCTCCACTTATCAAAGGCATCAATCTGAAAAATAAAAATAAATAAAAAATGAATGCCCTGTGCGGTAGAAACATTATAAAATACAGTAATTGCGGGTTCCAATTATTTTGTATCTTGAGGTACTAGTTTTAATGTATCAAGGGTGGGTTGGCAAGCCTCCCTAACATTCATTAGATGAAACAATCATTAATCATAACAGATACTGCAGTTCAACAAAGCAGACAGAGGAGGCACTATATCACTACTTTGATAAAAATCTGTCAGGGATATTATTATTATCCCATGAATATCATTACATTGACAATATTAATTATCCAAAAACCTAATAACATAATATTCTCGCCCACCACAACATAGATTCAACATATGTTGACAAAGACCTCCTTGTGTATGCGGAAAATATATTATTCTCATAGGTTACATCCTATAAGAAGCACTGGTGTATTAACATCAGATTCTTTATACAACATTGACCTCTAATGTCTATTCAAAGTCTCATTTTAATAACTACATTAAATACACTTATACTAATCCCTTCTTACTTACTAACCTTCTAATATGAAAAACTGTAGTACACTGTAATATTTACTAAAGTAAACTGTAGTAAAATTAATTGATATACTATAATGCTTTTGAACCTTAAAATATTAAAACATATTTCAGTATTTTATTTACTATAGTTTAGCAATTTACTAAATACTGCAGAATACTATAGTATACCATAGTAATTATACTACAGTATTTTAAAATTTACTACAGTTTACTATAATAAATTACATTTAATAAATTGTTTTTTAATGTGGGAAAATACAGATTTTTTTACTTTTGTCTACATAGCTTAAGTGTAAAATAGCCAATGTCTTAATGCTTCCTTTTTTAAATAAATTACTTACAATATAATTATACATTAAGAATTTGTTATTAAATAAATTTCGTTTAATAAATACTAAACAAACTGTTTAAAATATTTAACTAATATTTAATGTAAATACGTATAACTCCAAACAATTATTTGGAAATGTAAAGTTTGACAGGATGCCAACACAAACAGTTTTTACAAATGTGACGAATAAACTCAACATTGATTGTTTGTGTAATATTTGTAAAAGTAGGCTACAGTAAATACTGTGTAGTTAGAAGTAATGTAATGTAAAGTGTTTTGAGCGCGTGTGATGGTAGCAGCCAGGTCCAGAGCTCTCTGTGGCTTTCATCACAAATGAAGCGTGTTCATCTGTCAGCGCGCACGGCTCAGGGTTTGATACGGATGCTTTTGTCCATATATTCAGCCATGCAGCACTGGGGGAGAATAAGAGATCAACACGGGGACAATCGACGCCATTACGCATCGGAGGTCCGTTTACAGCAAGAAAAAAATATGGGTATAACCAAACACCGCGCTTTGATGTTTGTGGTGTCCAGACAGCGAGTCGAACCCGTGCCATTATATGCATTAAGTCTATATCTGATGGATATTCAAGTCCATAATCTATTTTTTTTATTTAACTTCAATTATGCACATATTTTTGCCAATAGCACTGACTGCGTTCGAACCTGCGGCCAGCCATTTTATGCGTACCGAGGGTTCGAACCGGTGACAGCGCTCAGACGCACTGCTGCCTTGGAAACCTCATTACAAACTTTGTAAGACAAGCAACGCTCTTTCATCGCTACTTACAATAACACACATCTCTTTTCAAAAGCTTACAGAAATTCGCATAATTTGCCTGTTAATAAGTGAAATATTGAATATGAAACTGTTCTCACCCCACGAGTCAGCTCGCGCAGGCACTGACTGGCCCGACCCTGAGACACTTCCGGAAGACCAAATATGAATGAATGACTGGGCGGAGAGGTTGAGCGCGAGGGAAAGGGGAGGGGCGGGAGTGTCGTGGTGTTGCAGTTTTCTGCGTCCGACCTGGACATAATGGTTTGGATGGTTTGGATGGAGATAAGTTTAGTTGTCAATAAGTCGATTTGAAAGTGATGAACCGAAGTATGAACCATAAGGATATAGCGTGGATCTCATTAAAACGGTTCAATTGTACAAAAACATGTTGTGTATAACCTTAATTTGAATATATCAGGAAAATATTTTTACTTTAAATTTTTTATGAATATAGTTACTGTCACAGTGCAGCACATCGTATTTGTTCGTATGCTTATTTGTTTCTCTTAATGAAAAAAAATATTTAGATGTATTTATTTATTTGTTTATTTATTTATTTTTATTTTGGGGGTGCATATTACCTGACCTTGTCTTTGTGAGGTTCTGAAATACAAATATAAGACAGTAACAACAGGTATCAGGAACATAACAATACACTTACACATGTACACATTAAAAGATCACGCAACAGAGAAAAATTAAATCAGTACGTTTAATAAAGACAACAAATATTTTCTAGTTTTGTTATTGTGAAATCTTAATAGTGATGTGAAAAATACAATCAAAGTTTATTCATTAAGGTAATTTAAGTAAAGATTGCACAGTGGAGGGCTGTATCATTATTAAATGAAATAATTGAGGTTCACAAGTATTTTCTGACACTTCCAGTCTTTTCTTTACATATTATGTAATCCAAACAAAGCAGTCCAGTCGACGTACAATTACTATTAAGCAATTAATCAGTAATTAAAATAAATCAAATAAAATAGACAAAGCAATAAAGTGTTAATTTTGAAATATAGTAAAAAAGCATTGTTCATGATTTCAGACTTTGCTTTGGCCAGATTAGATAAAGTATAAGATAGCAGAAAAAATATGAGATAAATATCCTGCCCATGAAAGCAGTGTTTTACATTTTGTGTGACAATAAAATAAACCCAAAAAAACAGCTAGTGGTAAATTTGTACCAAGAGCTCAAACAAGTATACGGGTATTTCCATACATCAACTACAATATAACAAACTTTATTTCATAACCACACTCTGTTTAAGGTAACTGTGTCAATGCAACATAAAAAAACACAAGCAGCATTAAAGAGTCAAAACTGTAAGATCCCCCATAGTTGGCATATTACAGTAAGACAATTTATGCTTAGTTTATAATTTATGTAATCTGTTGTAGTGACATTTGAATTCACTGAAGGTCAGCAGGGTCACATGCATCAATCTCAGAAACCAGTCGATGAGGGAAGAGCTTAAACTGTAGCCATGTCGGGTCTGAAAAGAAGACAGACAGAAAGTAGGTGACATAGTTGATGCAGGATAGATTCATTCATTTTTAACTTTAAAGTGCATCGATTTATGTGTGTGAGTCTTTGTACCAAGATAGCAACTAGGTGCCGTTAGCTGTCCGTCCACACAGACCTCCGTGGCAGTGAAGCTACACAGCTTTTCAGGATGTTGACAGAAAAATGTCACATTCTCTCCATGAGCAACCATACTGTCCGTCAAATCATAAGGCCAGCGCTTTACCCCATCCACTATCACCCTGCTACGATGTGCCGGGACTGGACAACGGGCTGAAAGGAGGGGAGAAAGGGTGAACAGAATAACAATACATAAAACAGTGATAAACAGGAAAAAGAGAAATAGGAGACCATTTTTAATTTTCAGTGCAACACTTCAACACAGCTCTCATGACAACACAGTTTTGTGTCGTTGTTTATTACCCCAGCTTTTCTTACCCCGACAAGCAGGCACTGCACTCCATGTGCCATTAGGTAAACAAGTGACTTTATTCGGCCCATCCAGCAAGAAGGTCTTCTTGCAAAGGTAATAGATTGTGTCACCCACCTCATACTCAGCTCTCTGGATGGCCACCAGATGGCCACGATCAACCTCCTTAGGAGGAGGACAAAACAGACCTGAAAAAAACGTGCATATATTAGACTTAAATACATTACAGTCTGTAGATTAAATGGGTTCTATGATGATGAAACACTCTTGTTTATATTGGCCCTAATTGAGGATGTTTGAAGCTTTGCCATGTTGTGCCCCATTGGAAAAGATAACATGATGGCATTTTATTATATTATTATTATTATTATTATTATTAAGATTTACAACTTATTCGTTTGTGCTCAACTGAAGACAGGAAGTCATATAGATCTGGGATGGCATGAGGGAAAAAATTATTGGATTTTTTTAAAACTATTCCTTTAAAATCAAATGATGTTTATCCAACAGAGGGCAGTGTTGCACCAGTAAATGTAAGTTTTTTTTCTCACACTATTAACTCTGTTATTTCCACACACACATTACACATGGTGTCCCATCCACCTACTCACAAACCCACACAGTCTTTATTGCTCCTCTTTCAGTTCTTTGCTAGAGCATACAGATATACCCTTAACAATTTGACTTTTTCTCATCTTTCACATGACAGATGCAAAGACACCCGTTCTTTCTTTTAGTATAAAGTCTTTTAATAATATTTACCATGTGCACAATCTAATACTGAACGTTTAGCGGATGCACACGCATGCAGTCACTTACGGCGACAGATGGGGTGAGGGTACTGCCACGTCTGGTTCTCATGACAGATATTCTCACTATTCCCAACCAGCACAAATCTGTATGGAAAAGAATACAAAAGTGCTTATCTCATATCAGTCACAGATTTCCAATTTCCAATTTTTCTCTGTTCTTACCCAGCAGCACACTTGTACTGAATGGTGGATCCCACAGCCCCACTGCCCTGCACCGACAGCAGATCATTGTCAGGCAGAGAACAGGACGCCTCGGGCACCAGAACCGGCATTGCTGCATGCCCTCCATCCTGGGAGGCTGCTGGCAAAATCAAAAGCTTGTTTATACATTAGGTGCATTATAATGCATGCTGAAAGGTAAATATATTGAGGAAATTCAGTGCTGTGGGGGAATGTTATTTGTCCAGGTCAACTTTCAGGTTAATTTTCTTTTTTCAGGTCTAAACAAAGGTGAACGGTAGACAGGCAGGGATCCAGCAGGATTCAATGTGGTTGTGACAGGACACTGCATTTGAATAGGCTGGGTGAGCACAGATACAGGGTAAATGAGCAGGTGCATGTGTTGGGTTGTTATGGATTCACAGGTCATGTGAGCGGGTTGCCAGATGATGGATGGAAGGTGCTTGCTGCTTCATTTAAATATTTTAACAGTATAAATCTATCTGGAACAAGCTGTGCTCATTTTCTCTCTTGAGCAGACGCATGCAGTTATATCAAATCTTTCCACCTTTTTGAGAGGAAGTCTGATGACTAAAGTGAATATGCACATGCATAAACACTCACATCAGCTTTAAGTGCACAAATCAGGTGCATCTACTTGCCCAACTCTGGCAGTTTAATGTTCTCTGAGTGTTACTTATCTGTAGAGAGAATTACAACAGGACAGTTCCCTTAGACCCTAAACGCCCACAACTCACCACTTTGACAGCTTATTCCTAAAAATACCACTCATGTTACTCCAGGAAATGTGTGTGTGAATATGTGCTTGTGATTCAGTGGGGGTGATACTGGGAATGCAGCAGCCTGGAGCTGTGCCGATTCACGCCTCCTCTTCACGGAGCCAAAGCCTTTGTAATAAACCTGTAGCAGGCTTCTCATTGGTGTATGCATGCTTGACCAAGGTTCAATTGCTGAAAGCTTTTTGTTCCATAAACTTCTCATGCAACCTTAAACACATTATGCATGCAGTGACACATATTTCTGTTTTCCTGAAATCATGATTGGCAGAGTTCAATATCACCAGTCTGTGCGGATAATATTGCTGCTGTGAAGGCATTTCCCTTGAATTGCATAATACTGACAAACTTGTCAGTTTATTATTAAGACAAGGGCAGTCTGACCCAGCAGGACAGAATCCTTTATCTCATAGTTTTAGATAATGAGTAATAGCACAGCATGCAATATCATTTTTCAAAATATAGCTTGATGCCATTAAGATAAAATTTTTAGTTTTATGGGATTTTTGGCAAATGTAGTGTTTTTTTCTGCTGATGGATGAGGAGCTCAGATGTAAAACCTTCTAAGTGCGTCTGACATGTTTTCTTGTAAATTAGTACTTTTTATCAGACTCTGGATTCTGCCAACAAACCGGTATTTCTGAATAGCCTGAGGCCGGGATTAAGCGGATTTGAAGCGAAAGTATTTGATGGATGATACACGCCGAGAGCATTTGCTTAATATCATTATCTAATTTTTGATGGAGGTGGTTTTTAGCAGCTTTTGCATCTGAGCTCTTAAAATACTCTAACGTGAAGAGTTCCTGTAGCTCAAAATAGAGCATTGTATTTGCATCACAAGGGTCATGGGCTTGATCCCAAAAATACACATACTGAAAAAGAGTAGATTGTATGCACTGTAAGTTGTTTTGAGTAGAAGTGTCTGCTGAATGCATTGTGACCCAATATATGGAACTTCTGAAATAAACATATATCAAGCTTAACAAACCTTTATTTTAGTTTTAATAAAAAATTAAATTATTGATTATTTGTTAACGTTCTGTAAGGATGTTTACCTTACGGAAGTACGGAATATGATTTTTTTTGCAGCATTGGGCATGCCTGAATTTAACAGAGTCATCTACCCAAATACTTTGTAGCAGTAGCGGTGACTTCTCTTCAGAGGGGCGTGAATTAAAAATATGTGTTTGTTGCATAATGTGAACCATGTGCATCATGCGTCTTGTCAAAATACAAAATGTGGCACACGCATTGAAAGGGTTTATGATAAAGTTCACAAAATACTCGCAAGACACTCACTTAACAGTAAACTCTTGATTACACATGATATTAAGGGAGTATCTGGCAAACGCAAGGGTCTATATGTATTATAAACCCTTTCCATGCATGTGCAGCAGGCAGGTATTTTGACAAGACGCATGATGCAGATGGTTACTTCCAATGATGCAACAAACACATATTGACATAATGAGCCACACACATGATGGGCTAAATACATGTTGTGATGAGCTTTCCATTGTGCTCCCTCAAAAAAGAAGTCACCGGCCTCCACTGCATTGGAGTAAATCATAGATTTTTTTTAAATGTGATGATACTATTATGGATCGCGGGAGTGTCTGCAGAGTTTAAGGGGTTAAAAATGAGCATTATGTAAAACTTTATGAAAAGATCATTAACTGATATATTTTTCATTACTGAATGTAATGTTGAAAGTATATGTTAAAACATGCTCCCTACCTATACAAACAGGCTCATCTCCACTCCACTGCCGGTCACCTTGGCAACGGCGAATTGTTACATCCAACCCGTTAGGCATGGTGTACCCAGTCTCACAACGGATCTCAAGCAGAGCAGAGAAAGAGGGTGAAGGGGAAAGGAGAGCTATGTTCAAATGTTTGCCAGGTGGAAGAGGCCACGGACACGTCCGACCTATTCACAAAGAAGAGCATTATCTTTTATATCTATGATGGGGATGTAAAGCCTAAGTTGTTATGCTGGTCTTAGTTGGTCTACCTAGCTGATTAGGCTGGTTTGCTGGTTTTAAAAGGTTTTGTCAGCTAGTCAGGACCAACTAAGACCACCAAAGTTCATTCATTTGGTATTTTATAGTTTATGTCTATGTTTTCAGTTATCACATGCATTATGGAGTTACTAGATTTGACCTGGAGCAACACAGCTGAGTCCACACTGCCCATCACAGAGACACTGGCGCTTGTTTCCACACTCCTTGTCCTGCTGACACTTTTTTGGACATGCTCGTCTTCTTTCATTGCCAAGGGTTCTCTCCGGACACTGTTCTGTTGCCTCTACTATCACATATATAAGCACACACAGGAATTTTTAAAAAATGTATACATGTAAAATAACACCATGAAGATTAACAGACTGTTTTAAAATTCACTCTTTTGAGTAAATGTTCTTAAAAGGTTCTAGGTTCCACAGAGCAGTGCTTCTCAGCCTGGGTGCAGTGACCCCCGGGGGTGGGGATTTCAATATTGTGCCCCAGTTTTATGACAATTTCTAAAATACATGAATTTATCATAAATTCTGGGTAATTAAACCTCAGAGAAATAAGGCAATGAACCAACGGCACTACATTGTAACATTTAATATGCTTTGATTATTCTTTGGGGGGCCACGAAGGGATGCACAAAGGGGCCGCACACCGAAAAAGTTTGAGATCCACTGCCATAGAGAACTTTTAAAGGGGTCATATTCAGACTTTTTCTATGTTTAAGTGCTATAATTGGGTCCCCAGTGCTTCTATCAACCTAGAAAATGTGATAAAGAACAACCCAGTAACTTTGATTTTGTAAAGCATTCTCTGCAAGCATGTAAAAAAAATAGGTAATTTCACCTGTTTTGTGACGTAGGTAGCAAGGCCAATTACAATAATGCCACCTCTTAATCTGCACTATCCAACCACGACACTGCCATTTAGTGCAGAGAGAGAGAGAAAGAGAAAAATTGCCAGCACAATTGAGTTTCAATTTCAACAAACCACCATCATTGCAATCAGTGTTTGCATTTCATCCGCTCATTTGCATTTTAAAGGACGCACCCCAAAATGGCACATTTTTGGTCACACCTACAAAGTGGCATTTTTAACATGATATAATACATTATCTATGTGGTATTTTGAGCTTAAACTTAACATACGTATTTTGGGGACACCAAAGACTTATTTTACAATATGACCCCTTTAACATCCTATTGCACAAAAGCTACTTTGTAGAAGAAAGATGTATTACATACAAACAAGATGAAATTATTTTTTGAAAAGTTCTTGGAGGAACCAAGGTGGTTTTTTATTTAATGGCATTGCTGTAAGAGCCCTTTTGCATCTTTTTAAGAGCATACAGGTGGGCTGAAACACATGCAAGCAAGCACACACACTGAAACTGTACTGTTGTCTTTCTAACCATTGAATCCTTGCCATGAAATAGCGGGCTGCTAAATGTTTGGCTGTCTGCCCAAGACACTATTCTCTGAGCTGAACCAGGTGTACTGTATAACACAATACATCTCTATAAACCTGACAGTGATTGATAGAGGCCACCCAAAAACAGGATGTTAAAATTCAAATATTACAACCTCAATAAAATATAATGAAACACATCATAATAAAAATCTTAAGAGTGTAATGAAAGTGTACACTAATCATTTTATGACACAAACAATCAGAGACTCATTGGTCAATTTTGAAGAGTAATCTATGCAAAAGAAAGACTCCCAGTAACCTTTCAGCGACTTTTGATTATGAAAAGATTTTGACATGAAACAGAACATGATACGCAATGTGTGTGTGTGTGTGTATTCCATATTTCATGGAAATACAGAGGTACTCTAGGAAACTGTCAGGGTTATAAGTGTAATACGGGCGGAGATGGTGGTAGAAACATGTTCCCTCATATCCATCATGCTTAAATAACAAAATCACACACGGCCTCTCACGTTTACTTTAACAGCATGCTAACATACATTTTAAAACAGAAATCTTCCCAAAATGTATAATGTTATAAGGAAAATAAAAAATTAGTCACCAATTAATCGCTCTACACTGTCAGAAAAAATGGTACTCTTTAAAAAGGTCCTAAATTTTAGGTACCGAAATGCATAAATTTGATTCTTTTAAAGTAGTAATATGCACTCTTTTGTACCAATATGTACATCTGAGGTACTAATATGAACTCTTTAGGTGCAAAGGTGCAGCCCCAGTGCGAGCTAGGGACCAGTACTCATACACGATCGGACCTCTCACACACATCATTCATTCATCGGTTATTACCAAATCAACTAAAAATATTCGATTCGACTTCAATAGCTCCCCAATCCCCACACACATATAAACAGTCACACAGCACTCACCTGATGCTGTAGTCAGGCTGCTGAGGGCCCACACACACAAAAAAAGAGAGAAGAGCAGAGATGACTCCATCTCTCCCTGACAATCACTGCAGAGCTTATGAAGGAGGTAGCAGGACAATGTGGGGAATATAAAGATGGGGGAAAGTCTAGAGGAGGGGGTACTGTGATGGTGTGATGGTGAGGGAGGAGTAGAGCCACGGTACACGCGAGAACACACACACACACACACACACACACACACATCTGGATCATATCGAGTGTTTTGAATGTTGGGTAAACCTTTCACCCAATTCCAATGATGCCAAATGAGTGCAAACATTCACCCCCTCATTAAATGAAGGGCCACTTGAGGTTGGACACACTCAACACACGCACATTGCCAAGTCAAATACTGTATCAGTGTCAATTGGACAGCCAGATATGTGGTCATCACAAAATAACTATCTGGTCTAGGAAGAGCACAGGTCCTCTGGAAGCTACAGGAACCTGTATTTGGTGCAAGTAAACACACATCACATTGACAAATAAACGTGATGGTGATCAATCAGAGTCCCCAGCTAAACCAACAAAAGATCAACAAATTGAACCTAGATCCTCTTATTTACATGCAAATCTCACCCTTTTGATGAATGTCACACTCAGAGAGAAACACACACATGTCGATCTCACTTTCTCACTTAAGAATGAATGCAAATATCTATATTCCTGTCATTTGTATATTGTCTAACACATTGTTTAGGTCTAGAAGACAAAAAATGTATTATCCCACTCAGTAAGGTCCACATTCATGTCATACAAAATAATCAACCTTTGTGTTTAGTAAGGACAAATGTTTATTTGCGGTCTTGGAGAAAAGACTACATTCCCCTGCATTACTTTGGCTATAAAGGTGCAGTGCTGGTACACTGATGAATTAGGGCATTTGTACATCAAAAGGAGTCACAACACAAGATGTTTATAGTCATCCACATGTGGAAGTGCATAAAGTAAGGACATTACCCACAACCCATCTGCAAAAGTATATTGTCTCGAATGAAAAAACAGATGGCAGATTAGTGAGTAAAAAGGCAGTCATTCGCCCAAACACCTGCATGCACAAAAAGATCAAAATCAAGCAAATGTATGAAGGGTCTCTGGTTACAGAAATAAAGAGAAAGTCCATTTGTGTGAAATCAGAGTTTATGATCGCCAAGGGCAAGAGTTTTTTTTCAAGTGTTCCTCAGATATACAAATCGACCTGGCTGTCATGGCAAGATTTCTTCTACAGCTGATCACAAACAGGAAGTGACAAAATCTCTACAAGAGACGTGTGTATTGAAAGTAAACAATATCAAGGACAAAAACGACAACAGATAATTCAATTGTAGTATTAACAGCAACAGCAATAATTCATTATAATAATAATAATATTTCAGAATATGTAAAGTACTTAATGTTTGTTAAAGAAACAATCAGACATGACTGGAGAAATAATGACCCACAAAACAAAGGAAGATTTTGAAAAATCTGGTCATAAAAAACCTAAATTGTTCCAATACCACTGAGTCTGCTCATTGGCTTAAATGTGTTTGCATATACAGGTGCAAACCAGCAAAAGCAGCGATATACTATTCTGCATAACAACCCTTTAAACTGGAAATTCCTATATTGTACAAATCAGTCTATATGATTAGATGAGAGCTCATTGAATACATAGAGGTCCACATGGTGTTTTTGCACAGCAAGAACAGCCTCCACAAGATCACTTAAGATGTTACACTGGTCAATATGCATTCAGATGGCTCATGGATGTTTGATATTTGTTTATAACTGTAAATCTTGAACAAAAGATGAGTACAAGTCCTATTGAGTTCACCTTCAAAAGAAATAAACGTAAGAGAATTGCAATAAAATATGTGGCAAGTCTTGACAAGGAAATGTCAGCAGTAGGAAAATATTTTCTCCAAGAGTTCAGATGCACCTGTCAGTATTGTCCATGATTGTTCTCCATCGCTTCTGCCAAGTCATTATGCACAGGATAATCACAATGTAAGTGCTTGAATAAATCTATATTAACAACATTTCTGTACAAATGTATATTTTCTTATTATTTTACAATTTAATCTTTCTTATTCAACTGTAAATGTTCTGTCAACGTCTTTCAAATATCACATAAAATTGTTTTTATATTACAGTGAAACCTTTACCAGTTCCCTCTATTACTTTGTCTCTGCTTAAAAGCTCTCCCAAAGATATAGAAAATATACAAAAATGATTTTCAAAATGTTCCTTTCCCCATCATATAAAAATATACAATTCTTTCCATAATTAAAATCTTGCCATTGTACCTTACTGACAAAAACAATCAGAGAGGTGACATGCTCTCTCCTTCCAGTTTAAAACCTTAAAAAAGATCTTCATGTGCCATCTTCAGACATCATTCCACATTTGATGTACTGTTTCTGCAGTCTTTGGCAGGACTGGTATAGGAACATTAGTAGCATTCTTTATCTATTATCTCACATCCCACAGATCGTTTTCTCCTCCCTTCCTTTTTCTCCGCCCTTCCTTCTTACTGATCCAAGTGGTGGCTCTCGTATTTGTTTAGGATGTTTCGGCACCGGCCGAGCTCTTTGCGCATGTCGGCTACTTCCTGTCTAAGTGCAGCGTTCTCACGCTCGAGGAAGGCAGCGCGCACCGAAATCTGGTTTTCCTTTAGTCGACGAGCATCGCGGGAACGCTTGGCGGCCTCGTTGTTCTTGCAACGTCGACTCCAGTATTTCTCATCCTTAAGGAAACAGAAAGCAAAATACAGATATTAGAAATAGGATATTAGAAATGTTTTATTCTCCTAAAGCTACAGGTAGATAAGGCAGTGGTAAAGCTTAAAGAGACCAGACACAGCAGCAGAAATAAAAGAAAAAGCAATTAGAAAATTACAAGTTAGAAAATGATGTTAATGTGGGAACTTTAAAAAGGCCACAACTATACGGGTGTGGAAGTTTGGTTATATTTTACATGCACGTCTGGGATTTGTGTATTTGTGTGCACGTGTATTCTGTAGATGCTGTCGTTTTCACAGCTGTGAGTGACATTTCAGTGAGAAGGCCTGAAGTTTGTTTAGGACTACACACAAAGTGCTGCTGTGGTTTTGTTGCGGTTTCCCAAGTGCCAGACACAGGGATGTGGTTCACACCACTCTGTCACTAGTAGTGAGAAACGATAAGATCTCACAAGAAGACCATGATCAAATTGTGTGTTAAAAACACAACAGATAAATGCCTGCCAGCTTCTATAACCCCATTAAAACTTGCAACATACTTTATAAAAGCTACTTTTTAGAAAAAATATAACATCATGAAGGAATGTTTCTTCCTGTTCAAGTATTCAAATTATTTGCTCCCTGAGGAGATGTCACATCTTCACACTGTGATTCAATTCGACTGCTGTGCCCTTTATAACAATTCAATCAAATATCCATCAATTTTAGTTTCCAAGACATTTGCCTCAATATTTAGGATATGATTACACAAGCTACCACCCATTCCCCAATGAAATCAAATGTAAGAATGTCTTACATGCTTTATAAAATACTTTTAGTTGCATCATAGTAATAATAACACTATGCCTGTAATAACCCCCAGGTCATACAGTATCTTTTTTATGCAAATATCCAAAAAAAACCCCCACTAATAATTATCATTAAAAAAAAAACTACATGGTAGTAAATAAGCATTATGGTTAAAATACTGCACAATAACTGCAGAAATATTATCCAAACACTTGACGTAATGAATAAAGGGATATGGAAAACACAATCCGCCCATTATTTCACCAGAAACTCCATTATGTGTCGGAAAAATGAGGTAATGAAATAAAACAACTTTTGTTCCTCACCTTCAGGTCTTCAGGGACAAGCATCTTGCGTGCTTTTTTAATCATGGGCTGAGGTTTGAGCTCTTCCTCACTGAAACAAGGCATGCGAGGGTCAAACGCCTTCTGCCCGGGCACACTCGACAGCGCGACATCCGCAGGGTCGGTGTCAAAGGGCAAATCGTTGACATTAGTGACGGGAGAAGTACAGAGAGGTGGACAGCTGCTGGAGGAAGGTGAAGGTGTTGGCTCCAAACTACCTGGTGGAGTACCTTAATACATAAACAAAAAAAAAGAGACATCTTGGTTAAATTTAGGTAATCTATGTTCGCTTTCAAAATGATGTCATTTCTTAAAATAGTACCCAAAATGGCCACAGGAGGACGGTATGAGTTGGCAGACCACAAATCAATTCTTGTTTTCCATAGACCAATATTTTCCCCCTGGCTCTGTACTTCAAATGCTTACTTTAAACCTTTATTATTACAAGGAAATTATTGGATTTATATTATTTCACCCTCTTTCTAGTGTTAATGCAAAAAAGAGAAAATGTAATGGCTATTAAAGCTATGTTTAATACATTAGCACAATGCTTTTACACAATGCAGCCTACATTGTAACAAAGTAAACATTTAATTAATCAAACCCATGACCTTGGCGTTATTAGCGGCATGCTCAGTTGAGCCGCAAGTTTAAAGAATCATTCAAAGCAAAGAGTATAGATGTTATATCCCACAACCTTATACATATCAGAGCCTGCATGGAAATAAATAGGCTGGAGTCAAATACACCCACATACACAACCATAACCCTATACACATTAGCCCTTATAATACATCGCTCTCCAGTCCTCCTACACACACACACACACACACACACACACACACACACACACACACACACACACACACACACACACACACACACACAATTATCCAGCAGACCCACATCAGCTCACAATGATTCTTCATATTGACTGGCAGAGATCCAGACACACAAAAGAGACATCATGTTAAGTCAACTACCTCAATGAGCACAACCACACACACAGCACACACTATTAAAATTAATCCTTTTTTGACAGCATAACACAACCAGTGCTATTGTTTTATATTGGTACAGGGAAATAGACTTACACCATTTACAAAGTGCCAATAAGAGCAACAAGACCCGTGTAATAATATTAATAATAAAATGCTTTTAATTTGAAATTTGCGACCACTCTGTAATGTACTCCGTAATCTCATAATTTAAATACTTTACCAATAGCTTTTTAATCTCGTTCTCTCCTTCTTCAAAAATGTAAACAAACTAATCGGAAATACAGTACAAACTCACACTGAGTCATTCCACCTTAATCTTTCAATCTCTCCCTCTCTTGTATTTACTCACACACACACACATGCATGCACATGCACGCACACACACACATGCACGCACCTCCTCTCCTCTCCTCTCCTCTGCCCCTCCCCTGTCCCTGCTCTCAGTCTGCCTGCCGCGGCCTCCGCACGTGATTGAGTGTATGCACATGGACCAAGCGTGTGAGAAGAGGAAGAGATTTAAAAACACGCGAGCACGATCGCACACTCACTTTCTCTCCCTTTCAATCTCACCTGCGACTCCCACAGTTTATTCTCCGACTGTTTACTTACCAACCTTTCAGTCTGGGTCTATACTCGGCTATATATCAAAATCTTCCCCTCTTTTGACACCCTGTTCTCTCTGTTTATCCACGTCTGTTCTTTATCCCTTGCAAAGATCACTATTTCTTTATGTACATTCCAAACCCGTCCCATTCAAAGGTACACAAAGGCAGATAAACACAAACGCAATCCCCCAACCCACCTTTTCTACAAGCCACATAAAAACACAATCCGAGAGTTCTGGATATGAAATGTACACAATGTACAATCTGTAAAGCACAACTCACATCTGTTAAGGAAAAGAGCACAAACAAGCAGCCGCACACCCTGTAACACTCACTCCCAAAAACCGCCCAAACCTCTCTTTTAATACACAAAGTACTGCAAATACACAAACTGTATCCAGTCACACCAACACTCACACCCAAACCATTAACGCTATGAAACGACACAGTAATACACACACAGACACACACACACCCAAGGACAGAAAGTCTTGCACACAATCAGAAACCCCTGGGGATTTTTTGGGGAAGGCGTACAATTCATTTTGTGACACTAAACCACATTGTACTTTTTCTTCATCTCAACATCCTACAAAACTACAAATGCAAACTCACTGTGCAAGCAGTCTGCAGCTCCCAGCATGCTTTGTGACGTGTGCATGTCCAGCCCAAGCAGAGAGGGTGATGAAGAAGCAGTGGTTGATGATGGTGACGAGGAAGAGGAGCAGTGTGGAGGGGAGGTGGGGAGACACTGGGAGCCCTGGTTAGGTATGGCCGACTGGGAGCTTTGAGACGGTATCTGCGCAGAGGTGGAGTTGGAGGTACTGTGCATGCTGCTCATGCCATTCTCCGTCAGAAACTCTTCGAGATCCATGTACTGCAACTGGAACAGACCGCCGTCACATGGCAATGTTCGTTCCCATAGCAACGGGCCCAGGAAGGAACCGTTGTTGTTGTTAGAGAAACCCGTGCCTGCGCCGTTGCTGTCAGAAGCTTGTCCATTGCTGCAGCCATTGCGCAGAGGACAGCGGCTAAGAGTGTCTTCATCGATATCCAACCTGACCTTACCTATATGAAACACAGAGAAAAGATACTTAGCTTAACACCTTAACATGCAAGAATATTACAAAATTAGGTCATTTATCTTAGGAGGCTAACTCTTCTCCTGATCTTTAAGACACATGGAATGCCCCTATATTTACCCGACTCTCTCGTTCAGGATACAATAGAAATTTCGTGAAGTACTATTTCTTTTTCTATTCTTCAGATTAACCGCAGTAAGGGACAAAATAACACTTTCGTACAACTTTCACATCCCTTTGGGAGAACTACCTCTGCAAGTCAACACACGTGAAATCTCTGTCAACCAAGATCTCATTTTATCACACAACTTGAATAACACTTAATCAAAAACTAGATACAGATCAATATGGTTTCACACTGCTTAAAACACATTAAAGCTTTCAAAATGCTATACTGTATTGACTCTGTATTGAGTGGTAAAGCAACAAAGCGGGATTATTGCCGTACTAATACGGGTCTGCATATTGGTTTAAGACTATGTTGGATCTGTAGGAACAATCCAAAAAAAAACAACAGGAATTGCGTAAATTGCAGCTTTTAAACCTAATAGGTTTCCATTTAAAAACATTTAGGTGGGGTACGAGACATTGGAGGGTGGGGTGTAAAATCTTAACTACACTGCTAGTTAAGCTAAATCAGGCATTTTACAGTGCACTGGTGTGGAAGCCAGAACCAGTAAAAACGGAATGAAGTTGGTCGTTTCCGAGAAGATGCAACTGCAATGTATGCTTTGTCTTTGTTTGCTCCTAATATACATTTATACAAATCGACTGCCACCTACGAAACTAACAAATTTAAAAATGATTAAATACAAGTGTAAAGGCTATTGCCGTACAATTTTCAAACTATAAATATGTTTAAAAGTAACTTAAGTACACTCTCACAATGATAATAATAGCATCTACATGCCTTTACACAGAGATTGCTGGACTAATTAGTTATGACAACTGAGTCAGTTTGACCAATCGAGGTATTTAGTGCATAATGATGGTGTGTATTAAAATATAATACACACCAGAGCTCCTCTAAATATCACAATTATGTATTCCCAGGCAGTGTACAACCGTCCCTCTCGACCAGGGGTCCAGGGCCCACTAGGGGGCCTCAAGACAACTTCAAATAATTTACAATAAAACAAAACAAGCATTAAAATAAGCTAAATGACCTAAAATCTTTTTTTTGTTTGTTTATGTCAAGCTGTTGAATATTTTACTGGGTAGAAATTGTGAGTGAGGTGGGCTTTAAATATTGTTGTGGGCCTTGAAGTGAAAAAAGTTGAGATCCACTGCTGTACAGATCTGTAAACAAAATGGCTTAGACCTAAAGTACCTGGGTGGTGAGCGAAGTCGTGCATGTTTGTTTATCTCTTCATCTAAGTCACATGTGTTGTCCTGTCTGATAATTCTGTGGAGGAATTACACATGACCCTGCCACGTCCACCACACATTTCAAAACAGCAAACTAACTTGCCTGGTAACTATTAAAACGGCATTTTAACTGAAGGGGCACAAACATAAAACAAAAATAAAAACAATATAGATCAAACAAACAAAAACATCGAAACACGGGGTTGTGACTATTATAATGGTAGCAGGTGTGTCCTCACCCTTCATTTCACAACAGTCTTTGACGCGCTGGTCACACTTCACAGGAGGCTGCAGGAGCGACTTTATGTTTGTTGTGGGATTGTGCCCACCTCCAAGCGACCCTCCTGCCTGGCTACTGTTGCCAAATTGCGGACTCGCTCCAGCAGTGGGTAGGTCCGGGGGAAGGAGCTGTGAAAGCTGCCTTGACATCATTCAACGTCCGCCGGACTAAACTCCTGATAGAGGCTTGGTGGGTTCAACACTGCTGAATGATTGTCAGATAAATCACATGACAATTAATAGTGCATTACGATAATTAATAGTTGCATTAATTATATAAAAGGTCACATATTTTAAGCCTAAATAATTATAAAATAAATAATTATTTTCAGACACATATACACATAAAAGTAAACATTACCTTTATATACAAATATATTTTAAAACAAATGTGCCATTCTGGATGCATCTGACTGTAGACTCGCTGTGACGATAAAAATATACATTCCCAATATTTCCAGAAAGTCCTGAGAGATTCGTTGGAACTTATTATACAAATGAAGTGTCGTTACATCCAAGTACACCGTGAAACAAAAGCCCCAGCCGAGGACAACTATCCAAAAATATCCAATGGTGCAAACAAGAACTTGAACAGTGTGTGCAAAGAAAATAACGGAGCAAAGAAACTCGCGTCGCCTCACGAATAACAAATGGAAACACGAAGAAAGTGTTGCTGAGTCAATTTCTGCTGCGTAGTGCGATTGGTTGGATGTTGTCGTCGTTTTTTCTTTTTTCCATTCAGTCGCTCAATCGCTTTTCCCCCTGTGGTCACCCCTTCTGTTCACCTCTCTTCGTGTGTTTTTGTGTGTGCGTTGCCGCGCGCTTCGAGCTCGAGTCGTCCGAGCTTTTCGCTCAGCTGGAACGAACACGGGGCACTCACGTGACGTCACACCTCCACGAGCAGAAGCGCGAGTAAGCACAGA
Organism: Paramisgurnus dabryanus; assembly: GCF_030506205.2. Classification (NCBI taxonomy): domain Eukaryota; kingdom Metazoa; phylum Chordata; class Actinopteri; order Cypriniformes; family Cobitidae; genus Paramisgurnus; species Paramisgurnus dabryanus. The sequence continues at coordinate 21,383,396 of NC_133349.1, forward strand.
GGCGCGTCACTGTTTAATATTAATAAGGCACACCTCCTCGTGACAGGCACGCTCCTCTTGTGTGGATAATTAAAAACAAATTATTGGATAACTTCACTACAGTTTTTGCCAATGACGCCTATTGTCCCGCAACAAACAACAGCATGAACGTGTTGCCACTTACCAAGGTGGAAAGTTGACTGCTTTAAAACTGAATCTGAAATATGCATAACATAAACACGAATTTCCTTTTAATCTCGATTTAGGTTTTACGGCAAGTACTCCAGATTCTGCTCTGCATATATAGCAAAGAGCTGCGTATTTGCAGATTCGTCTAGGGGAAAATAATAAAGCGAATGAGCACACTTTTTCACTTCACTAGTAATCCGCGGGAAACGTGAGCATGTGTCCAAAGGACTCGGCTACTACACGTTGACTCTCAGAAACAGACGCGCTTTCCAGTGCACATGGTGCTCGCACGCGGAGCCGCGGCGTATACTTTGCAGCGATTGGCTGAGCGTTTTGTAGTCTCCTCCCATCTAGCCCAGTAACTGGCTACTGTTAAGAACAGCGCTCCGCCCACATATCCCACCCATGCTACGGCCGCGTGAGAATACAGAACTGCGTGATTCCAGGGAAGAGTGGCGCACACACAAACAGAACAGATTCAGGAATAAAGGAAATAGATTTGCTAGGACTGAACCTTATGAAGCCAAGCTCACGAGAGTATTAAAATTATTAATGGAGATCTTACGATTTAATCTCATATTAACATATTATGTATGCGCCTTCATGAATATTAAACAGTATATTTTTTTTCAAATTTAATAAAAACATTCGATGTTAATAAAAACAACAGATTATGAAGAAATCTGACTTCAGAAACATTACAGTACGCCACTATTCCATCTATGTCTTTCTTGCACACACATTCATTTCTTGCCTCCCTCACGCACACACTAGGACCCAGTGCACTTGTTTTCCTCCCCCTAGAAGCGTTTAAATCCATGTGACTGTTGTGCTGCTGGGTCTCCTACTTCGTACCATACAATGCCCTGCTGCGCCACCCACTGGTGTACATGGGCAAGAGCAATTCAGTTTCTGTGATGGAAAACTGAAGAGCACTTTTTACAGTTTCAGACAACACACCTTTTAGTGAATAGAGACAAGGAACTGCTTCTATTGTGATGTAAGGGATACAGTTCAATACAGACAGTCCATGACACTTTGGCAGGACCCACATATTACACTAACATGTTAATACGTTGACAAAAAAACATATAGGGTCAGTTTCCCGGACAGGGTTTAGATTAATCCATGACTAAGCCCTAGTTATTTTAGGACATTTAAGAAGTTTTTACAAACAAACCTTACAAAACACTATATTGGTGTGCATCGTGAGACAAAACAATGGCACAGATATATGTTAAGATATGTCAGGACAAGGTGTTTTGAAATCATAGCAGCTCAAACATAAATTTTAGTCTGGTACTAGGATAAGCCCTGTCCAGGAAACCGTCCCATATGAGTTAAACTTGACTTGTGAATTTCACAACAGCTCCACAGGACACAATATTAACTGAATTTACAAAAACAGCCCAGTTTAAAAGTATACATACCCTTGTTTCATACTGTGATCTATGGACTTTGTTACGTGATAATCAAGATCTAAACCATAAACTACACTGGTTTTCAGAAAAAAACACCATATCCTCCATATTCTTTGCTTTTTAGCATCCTCTACATTTTTGACTCCCTTCTAACCATGAATGTTGAGATTTTTTGTGAATTCTTTGTTGTGTACTATATTTAAACATCTGTTATGTGAAATAGTTTGTTCATGAGCAATACTAAATTAAAAAGAAAGTGCAATTTGAATCCCCTATTTTTCTTAATCAGTTCTTATTTAAATTAAATTACATTAAATGAGGATGAATAATTTATAGCATAATTCATCTGACAAGTGGGAAATTAAAACAAACCTAAAAAATAAATAAATAAATTCAGATGTTTATAGAGGCTTAGAAATTATACAGCTTTAAACGTTATTAAAATGTAAGATCACTAATTTTTCTCACTCCCATGTTCTTCAGCTGCTTAGAGAACTATGGTACAGTAGTATTAGACAAAACAAACTAGTAATTAACATAACAATAAAACACAGCATCAGAAATTGACAAAATCTGGAAATGTAGATTAACTAATAAATTGGACATGGACAAAAATGGACAAAATCTGAAAACGTAGATTAGGTAATACATTTGTACTTAATGAAAATAATGAGGATATAACATTTTAAAATTTTATTAAATGCTCGGGTATCATCAACAAACAGCTTATGTGTAAATAAAGTGATAGAAACATACTTATTACTTTTCTTCTTTTAAAGAAAAAGAGGCTATAAGTAGTATGGCATCTCTACATAAAAGGTGAGAAAAGTACACGGGATACGTTCATAGTTGGCAAGTGGATAGACTGTGTCACATTAATACACTTAATCAAGACCTGATCTAAAGTGATACTCCTACAGTCACTCTTCCTACCTGAAGTGTAGCTATTTTAAAAAGATAACGGAGGTTTCCTTAAAAAAACATAATAAAATATTGACACAATTTACATTACAGTACACTTAATTCTCTCCTTTCCGCGTTTAAACCCTATAAACACTGTACTAACAATAAAATGTGTAGTTTTAATTGCTTCAATTTGATAAGGTTTTTGCCCAGGATAAATAATCAGTCGATTCATTTACAGTACATTTTTTGTCCTTTGACTAGTAACATGGAAAACTTTTAAGTGCTGGCATCTACTGCTAGTTTTCATTCCAAACAGTGAATACATCAAAACAGGGCAAATGATTGAACCAATGTCTTTGATATTATAGATTGTTAATCAGCATGTGTTATGATTCACTTGTTTCTTTGAATGCCTCTTTTTAAGAGCTCAAGTACATTTTCAATTGGTATTGTAACCAATGTAACATCAGTTCACAGTCTTATCACTCAAACTGACCTTTTAACACATGGACAACAATGTCCAACATGCAGTGATTTAAATACTTTTTTTAACAAAACACTCATTTTCATAACAGGACCCTTCTTTTATCCTTTCACTTCTCAATGCACTTTTTACATCAACAAAATCACATCTCCACACTTGCTCTAAGTCAACAGCAACAACACAATATATATCAAAGACAAAAAGCATTTGTGGAGGAACAGTGAGGAACAGCCTACTGTTAGAATAAAGCACAGTATTAGTCAAATCACTAAAACGTCATCTATTGCCAGCCAAGGGTTATTTCAAAATTAACACGAGTTTCCTCTCAGGAGAACTGTGTGGTATGTGATAAACTGGCTAAACATTTTATTAAAATGCCTTTGATACATTTGTGAGTTGTTGAGGGGACCAAGTTACAAGAGGAAATTTATGACTGAGGAAAAAAATGAAATGCTCTTTCAACATACACAAATACTAAATGAGTACATGGGAATACCAGTAAAATTGAGAGAGTTTATAATGAAAATCCCAATGGTTGGTATGTACGCTCCATCTGTACATGAAAATGTACACAAGGACTCAATGACTGTAATCCATATGCAGTGGTGAAGAGTTCCCTTTACACTCAAATCTTCTGTAGTTTGATCCCATCACTAATTTAACACAAAGAGTCCTCTCTCTTTTAAAACTTGCCAGTGTCCCCCGACACACCTTTTTGTGCCTTGTGAGGAGCATTGCATTCCAGAAACGACAGGGACAATGTTTACAAGAAAATGCTCTGTTGGCTAAATGAGAGCTTCTGTGAATGAGTGCTGAGAGGAACTTGCGAGACTGTTTTCCACAAACTGGACATCTCAAGCGATGTTGAAGGCCACTCACTCTTGGACAGTGTCTAGCTGCTATATGAACTTTAAGTGCTGCCTGTTGCGAGAAGGTAGGTACAAGGCAAAGAGGGCAGGACTTTCGTTTCAGAGGAACTTTGAGAGAACGCAAACGGTTAAGCTTCAGTCCACCTGGAAGGCCCAGTTCATACACAGCAGTTCCTCGCCTGATTCGCACTAGCACAGCCATGCGCTTTTTAATTTTACATTGTGTCCTGTCAATTGCTCTCCCTCTCCTCCTTAAAAGTTTCCTTCTGTTATTTTTCTGTCTTTCCCCAATTGGGACTTCCACTCGTTCGCTCTCCGCCCTCGAAGCCAGGGTCCGTTTGTAGCCTATCTCCCCTCTCTCTTCTGGTCTTTTTTTTTTTTTCTTGCGTCTCCTCAGTTCCTCCTGGCTTTGAAAAGTAGGGTGATGTATAGATTGAATCTCTGCTGAATGGTGCTGGGGGTTGTGGTGGTGTTGATGTGGCTCTGTTAAAGACAAGGCAAGCGGATGCACAGGTAGGTTTGTATTAAGCGTATGCCCATGACTTTGGTAAATAGGCTCACCCTTTATCCCAGAGTTGTGTTGTTGCTGATGGTTACAAAGAGGGGGCAGCGAGGAACTTGGGGGCATAGAATGGGAATAAGTCGGGGTGTGGGACGAAGAGGGGTGCGATACATTGGTATCGGGAACGTAGAAGAGAGACGAGTACCCAGTTTGTGATTGGGGTGGAGCCTGTTGGCTATGAAGAACTCCACCATGAGACTGATGTTCTCCATGTGTGCCACTAGGTGGCGCAAGCTGAAGCAAAGTATTCGTAGCGGCTTCGCTTTCCGATATTGAACCACTAACGCCATCTTCCCCTGTGCTCCTTTGAGCTACCGCCTGGCCAGTCCGTGTTAAGCCATGCTGAGAAAGCCTGTGTCTTGTAAGGCTGTTAGAGTATGCAAAAGCCTTTCCACAGATGTCACAAGAAAACAGTTTTTCACCACCACCCTCGTGAACTGTCTGGTGATGCGCAGTCAAGTGAAAGTGATGGCGGAACGATTTCCAGCATATAGCACAAGTGTAGAGTCTAGGAGGGGGCTGTGTATTTGACGGCTGCGGTTTGACGTCTTGATTGTATGAATAGAATGACGAAGAGCTGCCTTGACTGCCCTGAATCAAGCTGCCACCAGAGGATGTATAGCTGTTAAGGTTTTCTCCACCTGGTGTTGTTGGCACTTCTTCCAATTCTCCTTTCTGGTGTAGCTTGCCATGTCTTTTAAGGCTCTGGGCATAACCAAAGTCCTTTCCACACAGGACGCATTTGTAGTTCTTTTCGCCGGTATGCACTGTGTGATGCTTGCTGAGATGAAACGCCTCTCTGAAGTACTTGCCACAGACAGTACAGTGGTGAGGTTTCTCTCCAGTGTGTATTCTATCATGCCTTCGCAAGGTCTCTCTTCTTGCAAAGCCTCGACCACAGACACTGCACAAAAATGGTCTAACATCCCCACCAGGCCTTCCTGGCCTGTGAGTGGCCTGTCTTCTTTTAGGGGCCTCAACTGCACCAACTGCACCAGGTTCCTTTTTCTTGCGAGGCTTACGAGGGCGCTTGGGCTTTTCAACAGATGCATGCTGATCTGGTTGCTGGTTGAGTGTCACTGCACTCTGGTTAGCATTAGCTCTGTAGGACTTGTCTAGACCAGATGTTGAAGATGGACCGCTAGGTGAGCCGAGGGTCCCAAGACCTAGACCTCCAAGCAATCCACCAATGATATCTCTTCGATCATCCCCTCTACCTCCACTATGAGTAAGTTCATTGTTCATACAATTTGCAGCTGCCGCAGTGATGGCAGAAATGGCACTGTTGACAGAACTAGTGACATCATCTTCAGAATCATCCAACAGAGATGAAAGAGGAAGATGTGGCTGCTGTTGATGATGATGATGAAGCTGGTTTTGGGTTTGTGGGTGTGGATGCAGAGTAGAAGCTAATGGTGCCTTCCTAAGTGCAGGCCCTGTCATGCTGCCACCACCACATGAAGATGTTCCAGAGTACATATTCCCTTGAGGGCGTTGGTCCTTGTAGTCATCACTGAAACCATCGCTCCGGTAAGAACCTGCACAACAGACTAAACAGTAATAATGCTATGCACAAAAATTTTCACATCAGAGTCTATTAAAAGTTTCGACTTTGACTGGGTTTACCAAAAATATACACTTCTCTATATGTTACTCACCCGCTGCATTAGTAGCTATTCCATCTTGAGAGCCCCCAGCTTTATTGCTCTTGTTTTCAGCTATATTACTTTCATGCTTAGGTCTCGGTGTACGGCCTGATTTGCCACAGGTACCTGAAGCAGCGTGGTTTAAAAGGGAAGTACTTTCCCGAAAACATCGACCACAAGCTGGACAACGGAATGGTTTCTCTTCGTGAATCTTTTCGTGGCGGGTGAGCGACTCACGACGATTGAAAGCACGGCTGCAAGTTGTGCAAGCATAGGGCCGGGCCCCAGAATGTATAACACCATGCTGAAGGAGGTGTCCCTTTTTCTTAAAACCTTTGCCACATTCAGAACAATGGAAAGTCTTGTCAGGACTGCCACATGACGGTGAGGGTGAGACATCTTGAGTAGAGTGAGGAATACTTGGATCAGCTGGATGCAAAACAGGATTTACAACGTTACTTCTTGTGCCACTTGTGCCAGCTGTGGTTAATTCATGACTGCGTAAGTGCCGGCGAAGACTGGAGAGATGTGTAAACTGTTTGCCACACTCACCACACTGATACAGAGCTTCTTGTTCAGGCTGAGATGCCATGGAACCATGGTTATCTGATTTAGAGCCATTTGTCACCAAGACTGAGGCTGATGTAGAAGATGCAGAAGATGATAATGATGAGACAACAGAAGTGGAAGATGAGGAGGTTAGGTGGGATGGAGGCTCACCGCCAATTCCAGACATGCCGACAGCCCCACTGCCATCCATGCCTGATGTATTATCCTGGTTAAGTCCCCCCGAAGTGCTACTGTTAGAGTTGGGGTTTGCAGAGCTGTTACTGCCGTTGTTGTTCTCAGCCTTTCTTTGTGGTAAGTACCCAGCCATTGCTTTCTTTCTCCTGCCTCCGCCAGCACCATCCAATTTTCCCTCGTCTTTAGATAAAGAAAGATGTAAAGGAAGAGGAAGTGGCAGACTGGCTTCCTGCTGCATCAGAGATGCTAGCTGGTTGGAGGAAAGTACTGGGATTCCTTGAAAGTCGAAACTCCCTAGTGAGGAAGACTGCGAGGAAGAGTGCAGTGGGTGGTGTGGATGCGGGTGAGGATGAGACAAAGTGTGAGGTGACAGCTGCTGCTGTTGTGCTGTTGTCTGTTGTGGCTGTGATAGAGTGGTTGAGTGACCATGACTGTGTGAAGAATGAAGAGCAGGGGGCGGGGCAAGAGCTGAACTTGTTTCTACTGCAGCTTGGCCTAGACCAAGACCAAGATGGTTATGACTGCCTTGCTGAACTAAAAATTGTTCTAGACTGGAATTAGCTGGTACTCCAGAAAGAAAATACTGATTTGCCGCTAACATGCAGCTAAATTGTTGATGGAGGCTCCGTGCATCGGACTGGGATCCTGCCAATTGATGACCTAAGGTAGTTACTGCACTACTACTAGGGGGGTTATTGGAGGTCGAAACAGAACTTGATGAAGATGGGGAGGAAGAGGATGGCCCAGGTGATGGCTGAGGTACTGACAGGCCAGGATGCAATGGGGGTGGTGGTGGTGGTGGAACAGATGACACCAGTCCTCCACTACCGCTGGCAAAATGATCAAATCGTCCTACCCCTGAATGCAACTGCTCTTGTGCAAGGGCAGCCTCAGTTGGATGAAACGAGCGCAAAAACTGAGGATAACCACTCATGTGACTTCCACCACTACTACTGCTACCAGACATTTTGTTTGATTTTCTTAAACTTTGAGATGATGAAAGAGATTGCTGCTGCAAAGGTGGAGGAGGTGCGCTCATTTTTGCAAAAATTGATGCAGAATCTGAAAAAGCACTGCCTCTAGATCCTTGTAGTGGACCTAAGCCAAGTCCAGATAAAATTGCCCCAGATGTCTCACCTTGCTGCTGTTGCTGGTGAAGCTGTACTTGCTGTTGGTGTTGAAGTTGGCGCTCTAATCCAAGACCTTTGAACTGATGGGCCTGGTGTCCACTCAGCATCTCTATGATGTCCACATTGTATTTTCCAAACTGGAACATTTCCCAGTCACTGAAACATGGGTGCACAACGGCAACACCTTCTGCTCTGTGAGCAGCAATAATATTAAAATGGTGCTTTCTAATTGACTTGTGGTTGGAGAAAGGAAAAGCAAAAACACTAAAACAGAGTAACCTCACAAGGCACCTCTTCTCTTTTCACCAGTATTTTTCATGCTACTGATGTTTTCTTTAAAACGAACAAACAGTTTTCCATTCTTTGGCCAAGTAGTCCAGGCGTAGGATTGATGTAATAATAAGTGGCCATTTTTGCAATGATTGTGGTGCGAATTAGTAATCTTTCACAAAAGTCTGTTTTCACTTTGTCTTAGATCTGTGAATTAAATCTTGGGTGGAATGAGCACAACTGATTCCATTGTCTCCATCATTGGATCCCACATAAACAGATGCTTTGTTTAGTTCACTTGGATTTCATATAATCACAGTAACAGTATATAGTTCACTTTTGGTATGAACGGTTCAGTCTGAATGTGCCATAAGAGTGCAAATGGACTGGTAGAAAAATGTGAGGCTACAATTTCATTTTCACATTTTTGAAAGGCCATCTAAGTGCTTCATGTAGCTGGCATACAGTGAAAATAAATTCCACTTGCTTGGTTACATTTTTTCAGTTCATGACCATCCTAGAGTAGGATGGTTCCTCCAAATCCCATGGGCTGATATCATTTCAATCAATATTTATTCATTCATAATCCACTTTGGGAAAAGTGTCTTACATCTCTGTTTCCTTTTAAATTAATGTGTTTTCTTTATTTGCTTCTCCATAGTTGTAAATAAAATCCTCTTTCTTGTGGGCTGTCATTTTTTTCTTTCAGCCACTCCTCGCCTCACTGTGGGAAGAAAAACAGTGTGTGTTAAATTACCAACTGTAAACAAACACTGATACACTTTAAAACATAACATAAAACAAAATAAGATTATAGCAAAAATAATTTTAAAAACTGCAAAAACAGGTGATTAAACCATTTTACTCTTTTTTTAAAAGAAGAAAAGATTTCTAAGAATATGTATCATTTTTTTGTAAAGAAATTGGTCATGCAAGTACATCTAAATATAACGAAATAGTTCATAATAACATGACTAGAGCAACAATTATAGTACATCTTTTATATAACATATACTTAATATAAAAAATTATTATATTACTATTTTATTAATAATACTATTATATTACTTCAACAAAATCTATCGGAAAAATCTAAATAACAGTGATATTAGCATGCGTCATGCTCATTTAATAATAACTGTCCAGCAGTGATGCAACCAACAATAGTAACATAATAGTGTCATGTTTTATTTACAACCGATCCTATACAAAAAGTAAGTTACTGTAAAATACGTTTCAGACTCAAAAGCAGGAAAGCGTAAAAGATATTCAAATATCGTACAATAAAAATCCCGGGTGTTTTACATTACTTAACCTTACATTGTTACAGAAGCTGTGCAAAAAACGTGCTGAGTGAAGTGTGAACTGTCAGGGGTTAAAGTGATTTTTTTGTATTTATTACATCTCTCGAATGCACAGCTTATCACTAAAGAAAATAAAAGCAGTCACACTCAAATGAGTGAACGAACATGGTTTACAAGTGTGCAAAATAAAACAACTGTCAGTAACGCTTTGGATAAATTATCTTCACCGCGAAATCTTTAAGCTGGGACGCCTGTTAGCATGCAAAACAGCTGGCTAATACTACATGTTAAGCAACGGGGCACAGCGTAGCTTGCAGGCGGTACATGACGCGCGACCTAACAACAGCAAGCTGGATAACGCGGGAGCTAAACTGTCGTTAATATTATCCTTTTAAATGCATCGTAATGACAAAAAGTCGAGACAATAAAATAGGCCTTTTTACCTATGCATCCATCTCTTAGCCTGGTCAAGATGAACAGGGCCTGCTATACTCTCTCCCACCCTGCCCCCCTCGCTCATTTACCCCAGCAGCTCTGTGCAATAGTGTGCTGTTTTCCAATGGTTAGCGTTTTTGGCTACAGCTAGTTAGCAGACTCCGATGCAACCGTGCTGACAGCACGAGACGGAGCGTCTCTTGCACTGAAAAACAGATGCACTTATAGTAGATATGTCCTATGCAAACAGTATCAAAACGTATTACGACTGTTGTTTTTATTTTTGTTGTTGTTTTTATTTTTATCAGATATTTGTCGGCTATAATATTTTGTACGGTCTGTTTTTGTTTTTAGATAGGAACGAGTGACGTGTGAGCATTTAACATCGGTTGTTTCCGGACGTTGGAACACTTCCGGTTTCCCTGACTTTTCTTCGCTGTGTTTGTTAAGAGCAAGTGCATTATTCCTTACATATGTTTATGTCTTATACCAACAGTACGGTTAGTCTGCTTGTGAGAATATACTGTAACTGTTAGTGTAAATACGTTTAGCATCCAAGTAAAAGTCGATAGTTTTGTTATGTTAGCGAGCTAGCTAAAGCTCCCAACACAGGCATTACGAAGTAAATTTAATATGCAATTCGATGTTATTCTGAAATAAAATTAATTTCGAAAGTAATATAATAAAGTCAACGTTCGTTTGTTGTTTTATTTTCCTTTTAGTTGTATGTTTTGTCCCTTACGAGCTCTAATAGTAGCCATTTTATTGCATAGTGGCAGCTCAAATTCAATGGCAAGTCCTTATCAAAATGGCTGCCTTGGAATTCCTAGTTTTATTTTAATTTGATTTAATGGAAAGTCAATTAAATGGAAAGATTATCAGCACTATATAATATTAACTTTAGAATACATATATGAATGAAAACACTAACGTGTATATGTTATTCAAACTTTCTTTTGTGTCATGCAGCATGTGAGGGAAAAGTTTTGTTGGTTAACTTTATTCTACAAAGGTGAAATTTAAACAGCATGGAAATTTAGTTGAGTTCAGTAGGCTATATTTAAGGCAGTGGTTCCCAAACTTTTTCATCCTGTGACCCACTTAGACAGGTATAATCTATCTCAGGACAAACCAAAATATTTTTTATAGAAATATGCAAGAAAAAAAACAAATTTACAAATACAAAAAGAAATTGGTTCTCTTTTAGAAGAGAGTAGTTTATATAGATAGATAGATAGATTTTTATTCTCAATTTCATTGTCTGAATTAATTAGCTTGTTAAGTCATGACATAAGGAATACTGTTTCCGAGTCCAAGCCTCCCCTTATTTCAATAGAGCAGTGGTTCTCCCCCATTGTGTATGGTGCATTCCTTCGCACGCCCCCCCCCCCCAAAGAAAATTTGTTACAAAAACTCTTCTAAAATGTAACATTTTAATTAAACAAAACATATTAAGTTATACAAAGTAGTGCTGTTGGTTAGTAGCCTTATTTTTTTATGTTTAATTAAACAGAATTCATGATAAATGAATGTATTTTATAAAATGACATAAAACTGGGTCCCCCCTGGCACCATCTCGTGTGCCCCGGACCCCAGTTTGAGAACCACTGCAATAGAGGTTATTAGTTAAACAACCGTTTATGAGCACATTTTATTTATATCACACATTAAAGCCAACATTTTATAAACTCATTGTACACTGCAGTCTCCAGGCTCACAGAGTCACAGACAGCAATATAATAATTTTGTAAAAAATAACATGTCCATTTCTGGTCATCTCTGATTTTGTTATGGAGATAAAAATTAGGATTGGGTGTTTCTGTTAATTTTGCATTATGATACAAGTGTATATTAGCATGATTTTTTTGTTATTTCCCTATGGCATTTGCGTGAGTTTGCGTGACCCACCTGATCCCACTGTGTGACCCACTAGTTTGAAAACCCCTAATAAAAGGTATTTGAAGGCCTTTGTTAAAAAACAATGTAAACATATTAAAAGATAATGCTTGATTTTAAGTGATTCATGCAAACATTAATTCTATTTTTTGTTTATAAAGATTAAATTAAATGCTGCATTTTTAAACTCAGTTTCCTGCTTGTTTGTGCAAGCGATGCACTTTCCATTGTAGAGTACCAACTTGTAAAATGCTTCAGGGCTTTATTTGCACATCCAATGTTTGCTTTTTCTCCAATAATATGCCTTGTGAAGATATTTTATAAACATATCATAATTATGGCTTGTGGATACAAAACTGAACAGACATTGCTACAGACTTTTTATATGACAAAGAAAATACTAAATTGATTCAGCTGTTCGAATTGTCCCTGAAATAAACAGTTAAAAAATTGAAATTTCACTTAATCAACAAAATAAGACATTCAGTTACACACATACAACATACATCCCATGACATCATTTATAAATCCATTGTGATGTCTCTGCAACAAGTAATGACATTTGCAGGCTCAGAACAATTACAATATGACATCACACTAGGAAATTTTTAAAGGCACTCCTCATCATTAGGAATGCATGAAGAATTGGCAAACAATGAGTTGTATTTAAAGTTTGTGCTTCTATTTTCTACTCATAATTTCAAAAAAACTTCATGAGAAAGATATATAAAACAAAACCACTCTAAAACACTAAAAACCACAGAGGAAATAAATCACCAGCATAATCATAAGATAACCATAACAACAAGAATAAATCACCAATAACCATAATATTACCTGTCATAGTAATGACAATAACAAACACCTAAGTATTACAGAGCTGTTAGGAAGATTGTCTTTTAAGTTTTATTAATAATTCATTAAGATACACACTAGTTCCAGTGAAAAGTTAAATGAATGTTACCTCCAATCCTCTTCTGATGTAATATAAACTATCACCGGGAGTCATATAATATGCAAAGGAATCTGAAACTTAGAATGCTTCTGAAAATTAACCAGGAGATATGAAATCTGTGGCAAAAAACAGATAAGTTTCGCTGTATATGGTTATGTTCAAATGAATTAATGAGAGCTGGGGCTGTATTACAGAAACGTCCTAACATCAAACTGATCAGATCTTAAGTTAAAAATAGGACGTTTCTGTAAAATGCCCTCTGTATTATTTCTCAAAGGTCAGAACCTTACACTAAATAATATCTGGCTTTTTATGACCAATCCCACATTTACATTTTTTTTTAATAATTACCAACTTCATATTTTTTATAAGTAATTATAAATAAGCTGTGGGTAACATTTGCAGGTACCACTAACGCATATGTTGTATAGCCCTTAATATTGATAAGCGTTATTGGTTATGAAAATGTCAGGTATGATGTGTTTTGTCCAGCTCAGTAACAGCAGATTTAAAAATACAGGTTAGCTGTTTTGGCATAACCCTATCCTCAGGTCGTTCATAAAGTCTCAGTTTTAACAGCATGTACACATGGCTTAAACATGGCGATTCAGAAAGCAGTCCAGAAGGTTTGCCTTATGCACATTTAAATGCCTACACACCTGAGCGAGATAATGTGACTGCCATGTTATGCACTTATTTTATGTCATAAAAATACACTTATGAGTGCCCTTACTGTGTTGTTTTCTCATCAGATCTACATTTAATAGCTTGAGGTTTCCTTAAAAAGTAGCAAGTACTGTACCCAACATTACAGGATCTCATCTCTATGTCTTTTTCATTTCCTTATACTTTTGGTAGTTCAGCGTCCTTTGTGATGAACCCCTTTTTACAAATCCCAACACTCGAACATTGTAGAAAGTAGTGGCTCAGAATCCAAACAAAGTGCCAATGATCATAAATTAGTCTTTTTTTTTATATGAAGATAAAGATGATTGTCAGACATATCTCTTGGTTTTTAATCTGGGCTTTCCTGCCCGACAGTGTCCTAAAATGGCTTTCATTGATAGTTCAGAGCATCCCCCAGGTATCTACTGAAGGGCGAACTTGTATTCTTTTCTCAGGTTTTCGCAAACAGCAACTCAGTTTGCACATCCATGTAAATTCAAACTGCAGGTCATTTATGGTAAGGCTTGCTTTCTCTTATTGAGGAGGATCCAAACTTCAATTCAATGCAAAAATCATGTCAATTCTTGACAGTTTTTCAAAATTCAGCTCCTCGTATTGTTCCATCATCATTCATTTTGACATAAATTATAACAGCCCTGCAATACGTCCTCATTATGTAGCAGTGAATTAGGGTTTAAAAAGAGATCCAGCATTATGCTTGCGTTCAGTTATTTGACTCTTTTTCCCTTCAATGATTCTTAGTTTGTTTGCCAATATGTAAATAACTTTATAAATCAGTTTGGATGATCATTTCTTGTTCCTCTTATGCATATGTTGCATAAGGATTAGTCCTGATGTTTCCATCATATTTATAAGATGAGAGCTGTTTGCTGAAATATGGCTCCATTAGCAGCTATATCTGTAAAGTGTAATAATGTACAATATTTGAGAATAAAAACATATGACAAAAAATGTCAGTTCATCTGTCACCTCGTGAAAAATTTATATTACACTCTATCGATATTCTGCGCAGTAGGTTATAGGCAGACTTGACACAAATAAATAATCGTATATGGCAACATTTGATCATTATAATTATAGCGGCAAAATTCGTAAACATAAACAGCACAACAACTTTGAAGCTCAATCAGACCTGACTTACAACTGTTGTTACCTAAACTCATTTGATGAATTTGCCACTATATACAATATATATATATATTTGTAAAAATATGGTGCCAGTTGGCTCTTTATGAACCTCTTCGTGTAGTTTGTCTCACCCCCTCCTTCAAATTCAGTTTCTCTGATTCCTTTACATCTTCCTACTCCTTTTCTCTCTTTACTCGTTATTTCTTCCCTTCTCCACCCACACTCTCCCACCATCTTTATACCATCCTCCAACTTTTCACACAGTCTATCCCTAACCCATCTTCTTCCTTCCCCTTTCATTATAGCTATAGCCTCTCTGGCTTGCTCACACAGTAACCTCATTTTTGCTGCCTGTTCTAACCCCTTGGTTTGACGCCACTCCTCCTCCACTCCCCCCTGTACCAGGGATGAAGTGAAGTTGTTCAATGGTATTTTGCCTTTTAGCTGCAAATGCAAGCCTCCTGGCACTGTGTCCACCAAGAGTTCCTGTTCCCATGACAACCCCGGTTCCGGGCATGTCGCCCCATCCCACTCCCCCGACCCCGCCTCCTCCCAGGTGACCCGACATGGCTGCGGAATTCCGCTCTTGCTCTCGCCCCGACGTCGGGTGCGAGTTCATCTTGATCATGTGATGCCGGTCGAGTGACGGCGTGGCGCAGACGTTCTGCTGTGACTGAGCTTTCTGATGGCTCACGCGGGGCAGGGTAGGCACCATCCCGCTACCCATCCCGCTACCCCCTCCGGACGTGTAGTCGCCCATTCCCATGCCCATCCCGCTTCCACCTCCGCCATACTCCAGTGACTCGTCTAGATGATCTGGTGACATTAGCAGCCTCTCCTTGGATTTCTGCAGCGTGTTTTGGTTATTGGAGTTTTTCGATTTGTAGTACTGGTGCTGCTGGTTCTTTGAGAGCCTTGATAAGGTGTTTCCATCAGCGAGGGCAAGGAGCTGGTCTGTCGACTTAACACGGCGTGGTGGTTTCGAAAGCGTATCGTAATTCTGGTTTTGCTTTGACTCCGGTGGATCCAGAGGGTAGGGATTTGGGGTGTGGCTTGGTGCAGATTGAGGATGAGGTATTCGAGGGCGATTGGCATGGGTAGGAAGTGTGCCTCGACCCCCCAATGTGTAGTCGCCTCCCCAGGGAAGATGGTGCTGGGAAGAATGAAAGGAAGGAGGGGGATTGTTGGGCCTCCGTTTCGTTGTACAGTAACCTGAATAGTCCTCCAGTCCTCCTTTTTCTGTAAGTGATAAAAAACACTTTTTTAAAACATCATGAAATTGGGTAAATTAACAGAAAAGAACATAAAATACAGGAAACTACAAGCTTATGATAATTACCAGGTACACACGCACATATATATATCGATGGACAACATAAGCAGCAAAATACAGCGGATAAGATTAAACCGTACTAGCGACCGTAGTAATAATGCATAGAAGAGGGTGCTAAGTTAAACCAATGTCAGCTGACTCCCCAGGTGTTGAAAAAAAACGGTAAAGGAAAAGGTAGGGAAAAGTCCTAGGAGAGAAAAAAACCCTTAAGAGAGCCAGACATAGCTGATTTTATAGAGAATATATTATATAATAGGTACGATTATATACAATTTTATTGGTACCCTATGTCAATAGTAAAAATTCAGCCTAAACGCTAGCATATAGCATTAACTAGCATATAGTGCTAACTCCAGAGGTGTAAAAAGTACTAAAAAATGTGAAAGTACAAGTACTGAGTGTAAATTTTACTCAATTAAAAGTAAAAGTATCTGGCCAGAATTATACTTGAGTAAAAGTAAAAAAGTACCACATTAAAATTGTACTTGAGTATTAAAAAAGTAAAAGTAACAGGAAGAATGAAAACTAAAGATTCATGTTGTGAATGAACCACATACAAGGTTATTGTCACGGAACTCCGCATTTTTCTGTGTCTGTACCACGGACTTTCTTTTTCGTGTCAGGTTCACGTATTGATTACTCAATTGTTTTTCCTATTTTTAAACCATTTGCGCGTGGGTTTGGGGTTAGATTTGTGGTTTGGGTTAGGATGTCACTTTAACTATTGGTTTATACTATTTTATCAGGCTTTTAAACAATTGTCGCCTGACGTTAGGGTTAGGAGTTGGGTTTGGATGTCATTTTAGGTTACAGAAAGTCGTTCTAACCCCAAATCCAAGCGAAAATGGTAAGAAACAGGAAAAACAATTCAGTAACCAATACGTAAAACTAACACGGAAAAGAAAGTCTGTGGTAAATACAGAAAAATGCGGAGATCCGTGACAATGACAATACATTTCATTATGCAACATGCTACTCAAAATTGTAAAACCTCGAATTTAACTTAAATTTCAAGCTCTATCAAGCCTCTCACGTGTAGCCGATGCAGGAACAGAATTTTGGTGCATATGCAATAGGAATCCAATCACATTTAGAACGTGTGAATAGCTAAAAACCACATGAAATCTGTATTTTTCTAATCCATTTCAGGCTGAATCCAGAGGTGGTTTGAAATTGTTTTCATGTTGCATTTCCGGAAATCCATTTCAGTCTGACCGCCCTGATCACATTTGTGTAGCTTTTCGGTCACGTCATGCTGTCACGTCACATAAAATTTGTCAGGATGCACGGATCGGATCTGAAGAGTTGTGAAACACAATGTGGACAGTGAGTCTGTCAAATTAGATATGCACCGAAATCAGATTTGGACTGACAGTGTGAACAAAGTATTAGTCTTGATAGAGAGGCTGCAAACAGGAGGGAACGTGTCACACTTCATGTGTTGTCAGTTTCAAAGAAGCGAAAAAATCTTCATCATTAGATGAACTGTTGGCCAATTCCTTAGTGTGGTCCAAAGGCTCCAGAATAAATAACATCTAAATTAAATTGGTTTGATAGAGCAAGCGAAAATAGATCTCTAAAATAGAAGTACTTTTTGACTGTATATAAAATTGTAAGGAGTAAAAAGTACTTTTTTTCTTTAAAAAATGTAATTAAGTAAAACAAGTAAAAGTATTGATTTTTAATTGTACTCAAGTAAAGTAAAAATCCCCAAAAATAATACTTAAAGGTTCTCTAAGCGAATCTGCGAGACGTTAGTTATTGTTGACTTTCGAAACTGTTTTCAAACAGACGGAGCGTAGCTAACTCCTCCCCCTCCCCCTCCCTTCCGTGCTTTCATGAACGCGCCCAACCCCCACCCCCAAATCCTTTTTGTCGTTTATTGGCTGGAATACTTTGTTTTGATTTGTGATGCTAGGTTTGGCCATTTGTTGATATTGCCGTTTGTGAAGCCTGGGCTGTCTACAAAGATCGCGTTTTTTTACAGTTTGATCAGCGGACAGGCAGCAAGCAGATAGTGAGGAGATGTTTCCGGTATGTAACAAAAAATGTTTTATGGTCTAAAACGCTTCAATTCGCTTAGAGCACCTTTAAGTACAGTAATCAAGTAAAATTACTCAAGTACTTTACACCTCTGGCTAACTCAACAGTCACAACTTTGTTTTTAGCATTGTAATTCATTTGATGTGTAATTTAATGGGGCGTACATCTCGACTGTAACGTCACAGTTGGTGTTATGTTGATATTGGCCTGTTTTCCAGTGGACTTTTGCATGCACAATGTTTACATAAGAAGGTGGAAATGTTTGAGGCTCACAATATATCATTACCATGTACAGAACTCTTATTATTTATCTATGCCTAAATAGATTTTTACATTCTTCATCACCATTAAGTATAGTAAAGTGAGTTAAAACTTCAAGTTTATTTTTTACACAACAGCCAGATATTTTTTATTCAGGTCATTTTTGCATCTGTTAAGATATTTGGTATAAACAAAAATGTAGAAAGTAAGAAATTCATATTTTTGCAGTGAACCTTCATTACAACCTGCTGTACACTGACGTTAGTATCTCAAAGGTACTTATTGGTACCAAATGTATATCTGTCCATATATACACTCTAAAAACAAACGGTGCTGTATAGCACCAAAAGTGGTTCTTTGCTCGTAATCATAGAAGAACCGTTTTTAGTGCCATATAGCACCGGTGAAGCACCTGTAAAGCACCTGTGTAGAACCATATAGTGCTATGTAGAACCATATGTGGTGCTATATGGCCCCTATTTGGTTCTACACAGGTGCTTTACAGGTGCTATATGGCACTAAAACCCGTTCTTCTATGATTACGAGCAAAGAACCACTTTTGGTGCTATATAGCACCGAGTGTATATACATTTATTTTTAACTGTTTGCAATTATCTTAACTGATGCTGTAAAGGACCATTTATTCCACCAGATGTAAAGCCTTCCAAAGATAACACACATAAATGGTATATCACACAAAGCCAAACAGTATGCTGACCTTGTGAATATACTGCTGCATTAGTTGTCCATAACAACGGTAGCAACAGGTTGTTCATGCACGACACAGTGACGCTTTTTGCTTTCTGCTTCTCATTTATGTAAAGTGATTGACAAGCAGAAAGCACCATAAGCAAAAGAAAAAGAGCCTGACTGCTGCACATGGCCACATTTATGTTTGCAATTTGGGGGTTTAAAGAAGCCTTTCAGAACACCTCTTTTATCATAAGGCAATATGGATGTTTTCATGTGGCAAAGCAAATATCACTAACAGCATCTTTAATACAATATTTTTATATAAAACCCTTTATATATATAACACTTCCAATCCAGGAGTGTGTGTTTAATGCAAATTATGATTTTATTTATATAACAATATTATTATGATCATACAGTATTTTATCCTGAGCCCTTTCATATTTTGGTGTATTAAGCCTGAGTCATTGTATCAGCCTGTATAACCTTCATCTGTGCATCATTTTCTTATGCTTCAACTGTATCTCGCACTTCCCAGGGGGGTTGGTATCTAACTGTGAGATAGGCCTTAAGGCTTTATTTGTCTATACAGATTGCAGTTGCTTTGCAATACTTTGCCCTCATTAAACTGACCTTCGCAAACATTTAGATCTCCTAGACATTGCTTTTAATAAATAACATACAGATATTTTATGCTGCTCTCCCACATGAAATCATATTCTCATCATCAATTAATATTTTCGTCACAGTGTTTATATATTACTCCATATCCAATCTCTTTTCTATCATCGTTGCAAATGTTTATGTAATT
The DNA here is from genome assembly GCF_030506205.2 of Paramisgurnus dabryanus. Classification (NCBI taxonomy): domain Eukaryota; kingdom Metazoa; phylum Chordata; class Actinopteri; order Cypriniformes; family Cobitidae; genus Paramisgurnus; species Paramisgurnus dabryanus. Next base: position 21,403,142 of record NC_133349.1, read on the forward strand.
CCTTCAAAACAATAATCTCCTTAAAATATGAACCTTCTCCATTGCTGATCAAGCACTTACCCAGACGCTTAAGAGAAGAGTATCTGTTCATCTCAGGCTTCATGGCGGCTTCATACGAGGGGGGAAGCTGAGCCAGGTTGTGTAAGGAGTGATGAAAGGAAGGTTGGGGCTTCATGGCGTTCGTATGCTTGCTGGGTTTCAAGGTGCCACCAGTGGTCATCTGCATGTTGTTCATACGCGGTGCACGCTCTTCAAAGACACAAAAATATCCATTTAGGATATTTTAAACTCTATAGTACTACTATAACGGTTTTATTAGAATTTAACTGTTCACTTACCAATGGTGGCTGTATGTTTGGGGCTGGAGCCTGTCGTATGGATAAAATTATGTTGCAGATTTCCCACTGTGAAACAAAACAAAGGCATAAGTCTTTCCCGTGTCGTGACCCTCCAAACAATACACATCATTTTATGCACACACATAGACTGCTGTTATACAAAGTATACTATAGGCTTAGTCATATATCATATAATATTATATGTAAGGTTATTTCACAAAATAAAAAAGTTCACTCACTAAATAATAAGAAAGGCAACTTATATGACTTTGCTTTATTTGCAAATTTGTTTAAAGGGACACTACACTTTTTTTTGAACATATGCTCATTTTCCAGCTCCCATAGAGTTAAACAATTGATTTTTACCGTTTTGGAATCCATACAGCTGATCTCCAGGTCTGGCGCTACCACTTTTAGCATAGCTTAGCACAATCCATTGAATCTGATTAGACCATTACCATCACGCTTAATAATAACCAAAGAGTTTCAATATTTTTCCTATTTAAAACTTCACTCTTCTGTAGTTACATCGTGTACTTAAACCGACAGAAAATTAAAGTTGCAAGTTTTAAATAGAAAAAATATAGAAACTATTTGTTATTTTTAGCACGATGCTAATGGTATCTTCATGATGCGCGATATCTTCATCAACCAATATATATGTGCAATATATGAACTACAATATATATTGTATATCTAACACACTGTGCTAAATATTGCCCTACTAAACTCTTTCTAGGTCCACAAAATCTTCAAAATGTTTACACCGTCTGTTCATTCCAATGCCATCGTATACAGCTCCGTGCTAAATAATTCACAAATGCCCTTTCATCATTTGGCTATTGCCTGTTTTTCTCATCCTGAATGTATGCCTGTTGTTCACAAATCTGAGTCTGTCACATGACACATAAAAACACAAGGCAACTGCAATCTATAATTTATTGTCCTTATTGGTAACATTAGTGCCTTTCAGAACTTCATTACATTTTAAAAAGTAGTTGACCCATGTGTTATATATATAGCAATTACCATTCAGCTATTTTATGTTTAAAAAAAGTATAGTAATTACAAATGTAAAATCTTATGTCACAGTTTAAAAAACGTTTCTCACTTACATCGATTATCTTTACTCTGTAGGGTAGGATAGTGGTTTTTAGGGGGGCGTCCAAGCGTCCCCTCTCCTCCTCCACTTCCCAGGGCAACACTGTTGTTTCTCTCACCCTCTTGGACAGGACTTGATTGGTGACGCAACATTTCCACAAGAGCCCTGACAAGCAATGTGCCAAAAATTAGCCAGAGAACAGGTTCATTATTTTATGAAGGTACATACTGTAAAGATGTTTTAAGTAATAGTTTCCTGAATGGAACACGAAAGGTTCTTGCTACAGTGGGTGTCCTACATAAAAATGTGTCCAGGACCAAATTCTTTGATTAGCCAATCAGAAGGCTATGAAAGCATTAAGTCAGTAGTTTTGCTGCTATTGCTTTTACAAACTACCATCATACCCATACAAGGGCAGTGTGAAGCTGTTCAGTAATATTACATTTTGTTAGGCCTATGTGTAACATTGAGATGATGTTACGCAAAACAGGTATGGAACTAAAATTACTTACAGCACCTATTAAAATATCAGCATTAAATTTAATTCAGATCAATATAGCACTGACTACTGTAATATAATTGGTTGTCACTTCTCACCTGGGCATGTCAAGTTCTCTGATCCTAGGTTGGCGTGATGCCTTGTGGAACGCCACTTTAATGGCCACGGCCACTGCGACTGTAAATGAGATGACCCCACCGATAACATACACTGTGTTGTTGCTCTGCTCGATACGGGTGAGGTCAGGATGACCCGGCAGTGTGGGCTTGGTTGCCGGCGGGGCAGTATTGGCCCACACGGGGGAGTGGTAGTTGTGGCAGGTGTTCTGATCCAGCTTTCGGGTACGATCCGGACAACAAAATCGGTAGTGGCAGGTCCCGCAGCAGAAGATGAAGTTATCCTTGGAACAATTAAAGGTGAGGTCGTACTGCCCCATCACATCGTAATAGCCCCGGCACACATCTATTTCCACCAGTTTGCGAGGAGGCGGAACTCGCGCTCCCTCCAAAGGGGGCTTCAGGGCATCGTCCGTGATGTTCCTCGGCAGGCTTTTCTGAGGCAGCGGCCTAGGGGGCATTTCAGCTGCTCCAGCTGGCTGCTTCGGCCAATGATTCGTAGGCTTCCCTCGCATGTTCCCACCGGTTTTAGTAAGTGGGAACAGAAAGCCCCTTCCCTGAGATCTGGGGTTGGGCGTCGTGGTAAAGGTGATAGGGCCATTTGGTGTGTTTCTAGACAGGCCCGGGACACTCGCTGAGAAAGTGTTAAGTGGGACGGCGATTAGCAGGAAGAGAATGATGACACGCACTCGGGCTTCCAAGGTGGGCATCATCTTTACATGACTAACGCTGCTATTTCCTCTCGCTGACTCAACTTGCTGCACAATGCAGATTATTTCTCTTTTTATAAAAAACAGCCTGTTCAATGCTGTAAGTAAAATACTTTGCTCCGACGTATAGAATTTGAGTCTATATCAAATCAGTCTAAAAAAAGTCTGTTAGGTGTGTGCAATAAAGTGTCAATCTGTGAGACAGTGTGAGACAAAAAACTATTTTGCTTTCAGCTTCAAGGTGAGCCACACAAGTTACAAAACATATAGTTCGTCATCACATGCAATTCTTAGTTCCAGCATAAAGCTGAAGAGAAAATGACAGGCCTATGTATAACAATTCAAATGGCGACGCTATTTTTAGTCGGCAACAAAGAATTCAAAGAATATTCATTTGAATTAGTCTTCAAAAATATACATTTTCACATATCCGCAGACAAACAAGTAATGGCTTTTCTCGATTTCATTGTTATATTACTTAATAAATAGTTTAGTGTATTGATGACACATGAAGGCAATTCAACTATAGTGTACAACATTTACATTAATTCCTCTGTTTTGGCACTTCTTAAAATGAAATATTAATTTAAGAGAAAGGGGCAACTGTAAACATCTTAAAAATGTAAACTGTTCTGTTTGGGCACTCCTTACATTCAAAAATGGCACTTTATGTCTTTAGGCAAATTTCCCTGACCTGCAATGCTCCCTGATTATTAATGAGTATAAACAATCTCTTTAAACTTTCAGCTGCACTTGTTTACGTGTTAACAGGACCGCCCAGAGCGGTGAACTCCCTTGAGTGATTTAGGGAATTATGGTGAGGAATCATTTTGGCCTGGAAACATCTACATTAGTGAACTATAATAAATACTCATTTCTTTATTCAGCATATGAAAAGTTACCAGCTGAATAATCTCATGTGCAAATTTAAAATAGCCTGCTGAAGAATAAATATACCTTTTCTAACCATCCAAAGGTATTTTAGGTTATTAGCGAATGTTCTGATCATACAGATACACAAAAAAGCTGATGATGGCAGAAAGACGGCATCAAATTTGCAAGGTAAGACTGTCTTCACAACAGATATTTTCAAGGGCAGTCACTCCATGTAAACCTCCAGAGGCTTGAGATTCACGCACCAGATTTGCTTTTAATGACAAGCTCAGTTTTCACTGAGACTGGGGATGTTTAAAACAGTTGGATGCATCTCTTGGTAAAATGGTTTAAAATCCCATGGTGTGGACATGGCTGTTTCCTCACTTTTTTGCAGGGTTGGTCTTGGGAGTTCAGCAACAGTTATTAAGTGTTCAGCGACAGCAAGATGAATCTCTGAAAAAAAAGAAAAATAACAAATTAACATTATATGCTACATTCACACATATACAAACTTTTTTTTTTTTAAATCATAATTAGTTTGTCATCTGCATGCATGCCAGCATATTATTATCATTCTGCTTGCACACTGATAAAAATGTCTATAAAAATTACTGGCAGCTGTTTGCCAGTAATTTATTGTAGAATTAAATTTATGTTATTTACTGGCAACAGTTTGTTAAAGATGAATATGAAAAATGAACATGAAACATTAACAAGACTATCTTTACAGAATAAAACTACAATAACAGCCCCATGCGAAGCATTCTGGAAACCAAAATCTAAAGGAAAAACAGAAAAAGGTTGATGAGGATTTCTGGTTCCCAGAATGCTTTGCATGAGGCTGTTATTTTATAGTTTATTCTGTAAAGACAAAGACTTGTTAATGCCTAATATATATTTATCTTTGAACAAACTGTTACCAATAACACAATTTTAAATCTACAGTAAGTTACTGGCAAAAAGCTGCATAAATACAGTAAAAATGTTTATAGTGCAGGTTAGCTAAATAGACTGTAAATATATGGACAACGTTTCTCTATAGACTTCCACTGTAAAAATATGAAGCCGGTGACATAATTTGGAGGCTCCGCCCATTTTCCTATTTGACTCAATCACACTAATCAAGCTAAAAAATGTGTATAAAGTGTCATTTGATTTTTAAGTCCCATTCATTTACATAGAGAGGGTTGGGTTTATGGCTATGCGTCCACTAGGGGTAATTGAAATGTTTTGTGTTTTCACTTTTTAGGACGTGTGTGTAAATCAGCACCTGGTGTAGATTAACTTGTGTATAGATTAACCAGTTCTCACAATACATTTAGCCAAAGATGCTGGAATGGCACTAATAAATAAATAAAATGAAGTGAATGTCCTGTTTTCTACCAAAATTCATGCAGGAGCTAATAATAACATAAAATGTAATAGTGTAATAATAAATAAATAAATGTATAAATGTATAATAAATATATGTAATCAAAATAAAATGAATCAGAAATGAAATTAGAGACTGAACATTTAATTTACTTTCATTTCTGATTCTTTTTTTTATTATATTTGAATTTGATTATAATATATTTAAAATATATACTTGAATTTTAACTAATTTTGGGTGTCAGTTTTAAAACCCTTTAGAATAGGGTAAGGTTATTATGGAGGGATTACATTATGCCATTTGTTGTACCATTTATCACATACAATAACAATTTATTCAATTGTTTAGTCTTAAAATTGTGGCCATTGCATCTTTATAGTCACTGGTTAAGATCACTCACGGCATAAGCTGAATTATCTGAAAATGTACCTCTACTGTTAGATGAACAATTTATATCAATTTATACATGTAATATCTAAATGTAAAAATGGAAAGGACTTGAAGATAAACACAATATTTGTACTGCAGCTCTCATTACATGCTGTACAGGTGCAAATTCGGACGTCAATCTTTTAAGAAAGCAAAGGAGAGATGATGTGATGACCGTTTGTCTAATGTGTTACTACAAGTTGCCATGAATCAGAAGCATTGAGGGAAGTGAATGGTAGCAATGATCTGAACAAATAGTGATCAGTGCCTTTCAGAGAGCATAGCATGATGCATTGCACAAGAAGGAGGGGGTAGAGAAAGATCCTGCTTTTCTGACTCCAGGCCTATGTGTCAGAATGTTGGTGAGGAAGTAAAAGAGACAGTGTTGTGATCAAGTTAGTCTGACACTTCTAATATGTCTAATCAGCACCCATCTGCTTATTTATTTATTTTTGTACAATTGTTGGGACTTGTGAAAACCAATAAGATAGCAATTAAGAGAAATTTGGCACCAGAAAGAGAACAATTTAGATATACTGTAGGTTTAAATCTGAGCACAGCATTGCAGAATACACACAGCCAGAGGTATGACAGAGTCGAGGTGCTTTGTGTGTTTGTGTGTATGTGTTATGTGTGTGTATGTGGGAGTGCAGTGAGTGGGTGGAAGAGAATGGAAAGCGTTCAGTGACACCACTTACTAGCACACACTCACATATACACAGTACACACAATACACAACACTGGGAACATACAGTGCTAACAGCAAATACGGAGACGGTAAAACACATTCACACATGCAGACAGTATGCTTGCCTATATAGTAAAGATATACGGTCATTCTTTTGTTCTATCGCAGATTTAACATAACACTCAACGCACAAATCTAAACCGTGTAAAAGTGCATGCATTAACCTCCTAAGGCCTGAGAGAATGTTTTTGTTGTTTGCACCATAATACTTAATTCTGTGCAACTGGAACATGTTGTACACAAACATGGACAAATACACTGCTTCATGTTCTTAGAAAAATATTTGGTTATTATATTTATTTGTTTTTAATAACCCCAAAATAGCTGGTAGAAATCTGAAAAAAAGACAAACCAAAACTCAGGTCTTAGGAGATTAAGTTAATAGCATTAGAGACCAATAACACACTTCTGTGATGCACCAAAACATCAATCAAGATATTTCTAAATCTTGATTTGTGTGTTTCAATTGCCTCTTAAAATACAAATACACAACACAATATACCATAACCACAAAAATATTTAAAAAGCAGATAGTAACATGTAAACATAATAAAAATAAATTTGATTGGTCTTGCTGATCAAAACTAATCAATTATTGTTATACTGATATGCAAAAATATATATAAATGTAAAAGCCATGTTCCGAGTTTAGGCACTGAGCTTAAAGATGATATTGTAATAAATGCATTTTGTTTACTTGTTTCTGAACATTAATATATACTCCTATTTATAGTTTTACAAAAGCGCTATGTGACTGCAGAAAATACAAATATTATACAATCTAAAAACGGATGTCTTAAAAACAATGCAATCAGTTGTTACATTAAATGTGTTGTCCCAAACTAGACACATCTCTGTATTATTATTGGAACAACACATTTTGTGTTACTTTTAACACTAAATCAACACAAAATGACACATAATATAATATGTTAAATTGCTTAACACAAAAATGTGTAAAAAAAATTAACACATGCTTTTTTAGACTGTACCACCATCTAACTGGTACTATCCCAACACTCCCATGCATACTTAAAAAGTTTATATCTAAACTTACAAATGAACTATGGGCAATATCAGAGTCACTTCCACCCAAAAGACAAAGTCTGGAAAAACAATAATTCAGGATAATTTTTTAATCTGTATTTTCTTCCATTTTCATAATTAAAATTAAATTAAATTTTAAAAGATTTTGCATGGGTGCAGAACAACAAGCACCAATGCTTAACTTGACCTATGTAAAAATGTTCCTGTAGCTTAAATGGTAATGCTTTGTGTTTGCTATGCAAAGGTCATGAGTTTGAGTTCCAGGGAGCACAAATATAAATATAGGGTACCTTAAATGCACTTATTATGGATAAAAGCATACCAAATCCATAAATGTGTATATGTTTGAAATACAAAGCAGTGAGTAGACCTGTATACACTGATATAAACAGGTGTGCCGCTGTGTGATTCATGTTCAGATCTGAGCCATTTACAGTTTTAGTGGGAGCAGATCTATAACAGTCTATACCATTAAAACAGTTACCTCTCGTTTGCATATATATAATAAAGCGTAGGCCATTTCAACACCTTCTCGTCTATGTGAAACAGTATGCGCCTCAACAAACTGGATTAGCTTTTCCTGAACATGGCACCCAATCAGCAAGGCACTGTGGGCGACTTCTAAGAGATGTGACACTGAAGATGTGGCGCATTCGCAAGCAGTTTTCAAGAACGGCAAGAACGTGAGAATTTACAGGATGAAATTACAGACAATACATCCGTTTTAAATCTCATACTGTAAAATCGTGCCATTCTCTCTCTTTTTTATTTTTGTTCGGTTGCAAAAAATGTCTGTTTTGAATGTTTTCTCGACTTCTCTTTATCGCCCTCCCTTTCTTTCTCTCTCTGTGATATTCAGTGCGTGGGTTGAGGCAGCTCACTCTCTCTCTCTCTCTCTCTCTCTCTCTCTCAGAATAGCACTGCAGTAGTTCAGACTTGTATAGAAGGAGAGAAAGAGAATGATAGATAGGATGAATAGACCTCCTTCTCCCCCAAAAACTTCCTTTCTTCTTGAAAGAACAATAGTTTGCCCTTTTCCATCACATCCCTGTGACACAGAGCATCTTGTTCTTGCCTAAATGTTGGCAGTAGGAGTCCATTACATCCCATGTGTCTATACCATCTTCTCAAACATTAAAACAACGTATATTTATCGCCCTGTCATGGATTATGAGTTATGAGTTGGTGTGGAACCCATTTTATCAAATCAATGTCAAATTAATTGTCAGAAAAAATGGCCCTTAACTATCCCTTTGAATAGGTCTTAATATGTAGATACCAATATGTATACATTTAGCAGCTATATAAACCTGTGATGTACTGTTTTGAATGTACTTTTTAGGTGCAAAGGTGTACTTTTGAAGGGGTATTGACCAAGTGACAGCTAGGGGCCATTTAAAAACAGGTTGTGGTTCACTAAAGAACCTTTAACATTCACAGTAAATTTCTGTTGCCAAAAAGTTCCTTTTTAATGGAAGAAAACTTTACGGTATACGAAATGTTATTTTATGACCAAAAGGTTCTTTGGAGAACAATGAAAATGGTTCTTCAATGGCATGGCTGTCAAGAACACTTTACAAACCTTTATATTTTTAAAGTGTAGGACAAAATGAAAATCTTATAGGCAAGAAAAAAAAATATTTGTTTGTATGGTGGATATATATTTTTTTTGATGCATCTTGCAAGCAAATATATATTTGAAAGCAAGACTACTGAAAGCAAAGAGCTTTATTCAGTTGAGCTTTAAATTAAATGTAGTCAAAAATTATGTAATGGAGGCCACCAATAGAAATAAAACAACAAGGCTTACTCAATAACGCACATTTCCAATGCATGTGCAATAGAATAAAAGATTAACATGGGAGAGGTTATTAGATCAGTATAAGGACCTGCACGTCTGGCACACTGACTTGACTGAGGGTTCACCTCATTACTTAACACCATTTGGCAAAATGCCATCAGCTGCATTGAAGCTACACTGGCACTTCTGTTTTAAACTCTTAAACAGAAGTGTTTGATTTTGGTAAAATAATAATAAGAGGTTTTTTGTTAAGTTATAATATATTTTACATCCTTAAGTTATGTCGTGATTTAAAAAAAATCAGTACTGTACCCGAGGTATTATTTTTTCTAAACAATATCCCACAAATATGTCTTAAAAATTGATGCCTATGTGTGGGCCTGAAAATGTCATCATGGATGATAAGGTACAAATAGATCCAGTCAATGTATGAGTCAGTGTTCTTATCATAAGGCAACAACCGATCACCACACATCATACCTATAGAGACACTGAAGTCCTCGGTTCAACCCACTGAGCAAATGAGACTTCTGTTGGTCTAGACATAATATTGCACAACAACAACAGGTTTTGTTGTATTTTTGATAACTTGTTCATGTTAAAGTGAGACTATGACTTTCGCATATCGATTTGTCTCGAGCTGTAATGCGCACGAGGGTGAGTAGGTGGACATGACAAGCTGCGCGAGAGCAATGAATGGCCGTCTGCGTGGGCGTGAATGCATGTTTGCGCGAAAGCTGATGTGTAGCCACCTTACACTTACATATGTGTGAACATCTCTCTCCTGTTAGTGTAACGGACTGAAAACAGGAAATATGACTTCTTACGCGTTCTCATGACAGAGTATGTCGTGCGAACTGGTCTTGCTTGACATTATCTTTTTTTTTTCAAGCGGAATCAGCTCGACAAGAATACAACAAAACAAATGCGCATGAACACGGCATCGTGTGCAATGAAGTCCAACTTACCTGTACAGATGTCACGACACCATCGGTCTCATATCGTGTTCAGCACAGAGTGACGATGGTGGCTGAGAAATTGTTTTATTCCCACAAACTGTTGCACCACTCCTCTGGCGATCTTATTCTCGTCTCTCAGTAACAAAACAAGTAGAGCCAAATTCTTTGCAGGGTTTTCTTTCATCTACCTCAGTTTCCATGTTCGTAAACATAAAGCCTCAATGTTTCACATTTCCTGCGCAACGGTTTTAACTTAATTGCTTGTTACCTTGTGTACAAACTACTGCGAAAGCATTTCAGGTGAAACCTTTTCCGTCAAAATAAACTCTGATTTACTTTAAATAACGCTCAAAATAACGCATAATAAGGCAAATGCAGAAGAAAGTGCCTGTTGCCATTCTCGTGTTCATTTTCTCTGAAGCGACACGCAAGTGTTGCTCTTTAGCGTTGCCGTTCATCGACGCCGCCTGCAAAGTGTGCACGCGAGAACATTCCGACCCTGTCACGAAACAACGTTGGAATGGGGCAGGTGGTCTCACGGAGGTCCGCTACGCTGAATTGTGCGTTTATTGGTTTCGCAATACGGAGTCGAGGAGAGATTGATAACGCTGTTTCCGACCGCGTCAAGTGTTTCGTTTCTCAAACTACTTCTTATCCTTTGCACGATTATGGCTGGCTAAGCAATATGGAGTATGAGGAGGGGGGCACACATACACACACACATACACAGACACGGACAGGTTGCCATGCCAACGATGTCATTTTGTTTGTGACTCTAATCATCTTCATGCCTTAGCCTTAAAGAATGGTTATGAAAAAAGCGACGCAGGATAATAAGCTTTTGCTATATGTGATGGCTGTAAGTGATTTGGAAAAACTGCAACGAATTTCATCCAAGAATGACATAAACCTGCATGATGGCAAAACCATCGCAGCATTTTATTTGCTACACGCCTTCAGTTAAGCCTCGATCTTTACGCAATACTTGAAAATATCGATTTATTTACTAATTTAAGTTATGCACAATGCCTAATCGATGCCTAATTGCGGCGGTTTCTATGACACAAATTGCTACCACAGTTCATGACCTGACTACCTCATTAACAATATGAATAATTAAGGTTGTCGAACAATAAATTAAACTTTGCCTTATTAAAGAAGATCAACGAGCATTAAAGGATGCTTTTACATTAATTTAAGCAAAAAGTTGCATAAAAGATGATCAAAAATATGTAATCATTATGCCTCTACTGTAAATGAGATTAATTTTAAATTAAACACCCCTATTCATATGAATCTCTGGGACTACGGTTAGGCTACACATTTGCTCAAATGCGGATTAGGGCCTCTGGCTAATCGGCAGTCGTCAATCGCCATTTCAGCACCATGGAGAGCGGCGCAATCAGCTCATGTATACCGCACTGCACACAATCCATGGCGGTCATAAAATATTAACCATTCGGTGACAGACCAATTTATGCATATTTTTATGGCACAGATACAAGTGACAAACCAATTTATGCATCTTTTTATGGCACAGACACAAAGGACAAAATAATTTTACTATTGAAAGTTGTTTTTCGTGCGTGCACCTTTTCTCTTTAATAAACGGTTAGATTTTTTTCAAAATCTGTAGTACTGTTAGCTTGTACCTGTCCACCCTCATCTGCTTGTCTTCCTACAGACAGCAATTAGCCAGTGTGCACTTAGCTATACAGGTGGGTGGGTCGGCCGCTAAGGAAACCTGCGATGAGAGCTGTTCATCCATTTATAACTCTATCAAATTATAGCCTGCAAGGCGCCCTATGAATTTCTGAAAATCCTAAAATGGAGATGGAATATTTTACAGTTAGAAGTACATAAATGCAATGAATAAGCTTTTTCTCCACTACATGGGAATAACAATCTGCTTTCATAACAAATATTGCTGTTTGTGCTTTAGGCAAATGAATATGCAACTTAACAGGTCAACCATACAATTCCTGCAAATCCTTAGTAAAGGATTTAAAAAAATTATCCAAGATATGCAACTACACTCTGAAAACAAACGGTGCTATATAGCACCAAAAGTGGTTCTTTGCCCGTAATCATAGAAGAACCGTTTTTAGGGCCATATAGCACTGGTGAAGCAAATAGGGGCCATATAGCACTATTTGGTTCTACACAGGTGCTTCACCGGTGCTATATGGCACTAAAAACGGTTCTTCTACGTTTGTTTTTATAGTGTACCCATTAACCATAACAGTTCAGATGAACTCAAAGCATCAGTTACAGGGTTCCCACACCTTAGTTAACTTCAAATTCAAGAACCTTTCAAGGACTTTCCATGTCCAATAGCCTTAAATTCAAGGACTAAATGTGGGGACACAATTTAAGTAAGAGCAAGGTTACATCGTGTTCCCTTTTGAGGAAACTCGCGCTGCGTCACTGCGTTGACACTTTAGGGACACCTCCAGGGGTAAGTGCGTCTGTACGTGTATATCAAATTCAATCAATGGTGAGGCTTAACGACAAAGACAGGTTAACACAGGAGCTAAGAAGTATGGCTATCTGAAATATTGCCAAAGATGGTGTTTCAGGGATGCAGGAAGCATGGCAAGGGAGTCGAAGCATCTCATTCCCTTCTCAGGGAACAACGTTTTCATGTGTCAAACACAACTACGCAAAAAAAATCATTTTGGTATGAACATTCATACCATATTTCAACATTCGCATACAGAAGATATTAGCATGTAAAGCAAATAGTTTAGCATGTGTGCTTAAAAAGTCTAGATTTATGATGATATTATACTACACTACACAGGGAATAATATGGATTTTTTTCCAGAAAACTTTGTTCATAAAATATTCAAGCACATTCAATGACCTGTATCTATGCATGTATATTGTCAAAAACTTCCCAGGGCATTGAATTATTTCCCCCAGATTCACAAACTTTCAAGGACCCGTGGGATCCCTGCAGATATAAATTGCTTAACATCTTTACATTCACAAGAAACACTTAAAACAATAAAAAGCGTTAATTCGCTTTTCTTTCTAAAATTCCTTTATTATTAATTTAAATAACTTAAATGGCCACAAAATGCCCTATTGTTCATTCACAAGATTTTACACATGGGCAAACATCTTTCTGCACGTACATCCTGCCCAACATTTATAACATTTTGTTAGACAAGATCTTTGGGAACTGAAGGCCCCAGATTCCTCAAGAGGCTTGTTGATTGAGAGACCAGTAGGACTAGAGAAAAGTGCAACTGCGGTCATATTAAAAAGTAGTCAAAAATTCTACATCCAAACAGTGAAACAGCCATGTTAGCTTTTTCTTACATGGCTGATTGGACAAAGATCATATGACACTTTGTTTGAAAGATGAGCCAGAAGTATCTTTGAGCCTCATGATTAAATAGTTGCCCCCTTACTCTATCCCAACCGGTCTGTTTCTAGTGACACCAACTCCAGCCTCAAAGTGTAAGGTAAAATGTAGCTGTTAACTTAAAATAAAAAACAAAGGCTTTTTGAAAAGTGGACTACAAAAGTAAAAACAGGAAATGATACAACAGAAACACACAAAAAAGCATGAAACTTGCAAATAACAAAACATCTCAGTTATATTCAGACCACATTTTACCCCCACCCCTCTGTTTCCCCTCTTAAGTAACAAACATACACAATATTATCCTTTGCAAGGTAACATTCATCATCCCCTGAAGAACAACACGCATATCCTGCATCTGGAGACAGTTCAAATAAAAATGAAATTTCTGTCATTATTTATTCACCATCACATCTTACAAATCAGTACTTACCTTGTTCTGTAGAACATGAGAAATCTAAAAAATATTCATGAAGCTCTTTTTCTATACAATGAAAGTGAAGTGACGAAGGCTGTCGACATTTTGCCAAAAATCTTTTGAGTTAGACAAAAGACAGACATGGGTTTAAAGCAACAAGAGTAAGGGTGAGTAAACAATGACAGAATTTTCATTTCTGTGTGAGCTATTCATTTAACTGACACAGAAGAGTAATTTCATAAGCTGACTTGTCACACAAAATTCAAACACTTAAATTCTGTGCAAGGTAACTTGTTTATAGAAAGCCTGTGCTGACAGTACTAGCCACCGATATGGGGGATACAGGGAACTATAGCAGCCACTGTTTCCTAGAACTTGCAGACAGGGAAACAAGACAAACATAGCTAGAAATCTCACTGATGGGTATTTCATAATTCTAGAGGCCACATATAATAAATCAACTTTTTCAAAAACTACTGTTTTCATAATCTGAACAATTGTAACATTTGGAAACACAGAGGAAACCCCATAAATGAATGAAATAAAGAATTGTCACAAGGACAGTTCAAGACCTGAGAGTAAGTTTAAACTGAAGAGAAAACGAACGGGTAGCAATCAGGTAGGATCATAAAAACGAATGTGCTATCCTAAAATGGAAAGACAGTTTGAGGAGGAGGAAAGGGTGGTCTGCACACTTCAACATTTATATGTACACAAAAACAGATTCAAGCTTTTATAGTCGCCTCAGTGCTCGTTTTTTATCGGTTTTCTTCTTTGCAACTATATTAGTATTGCTACTGCTTGTGCCACTGCTGCTGCTGTTATTTGAGCCATTAATACTACCACCCAGTATTGCCAAACCAACCCCAGCTACACGTTTATTTGGATCTCCTGCATGTTTCTTGGGTTGGGGTCCATCAGCTGGCTCTTGAGGAGCCCCCGACGTGCCTCCCATAGCATGGATTTCTGTTAGAAGGTGAGCACGGGATGCATACTCTTTATAGTCCTCTAAAAGCAACCTTCCTGCCTCTTCGTTCAGAGCAGACTCTGGATTAGGATGAATCAGAAGGCACTTGATGGTCTATAAAAGGACAAAAAGAATTAAAGTTGTGGGTGATATATGCCACTTGATCCTAGAAACTAAATAACTTTATAAGGACTTTATGGAGCATATCCAACTGTGAAGTAATACACCAGAAGTTCAGAAGAAAAGTTCATAATTGAAAAAGTTTTAAAATGGGGAATCAATTACAAAAAGATTTACTAAATCAAAGATTTTCATATTGGAAAGATTTGAGAATCATAAAATCATCCTCTTGTTTCCATGGCAGCATCTAGCCTTGGCTAAAATAGTTATCTGCATTGACCAAGTAAAAAACAACTTCAACTTTCAGTCTTACTGCTGCATAAAACTATTCGGACTGCTAAACTTCAATAAAAAGTTACAGTCAAAAGGTAAACAAAGTTATAGATACTTAGAGACACTTTTTTAAATATGCTAATTTTACAGCTTCTCTTGAGTTAAACATTTGATTTTTAACGTTTTGGAATCCATTCAGATCATCTCTGCAAGCCTGGTGGTACCACTTTTAGCATAGCTTAGCATAATCTATTGAATCTGATTAGACCATTAGCATCGCGCTAAAAAATAACCAGAGAGTTTCAAAATTGTTCCTATTTAAAACAAGGACTTTGCTGCCGTAACATGGCTACAGGAGATACAATGATATTACGCAGTGCCCAAAAATAGTCCCCTGCTATTGGAAGTTACCAAGGGGACTATCTTCGTGCAGTGCGTAATATCATTGCGCCTCCTACAGCCATGTTACGGCAGCAAAGTCATTGATTAATACACCAGAATGGGAGTATAGTTCCTAGCCATATCTGCCTAGAAAATCACAACTTTTAATTTTGCGTCGGTCTTAATACACAATGTAACTACAAAAGAGCCAAGTTTTAAATAGGAAAAATATTAAAACTCTTTGGCTATTTTTTTAGCCCGATGCTAATGGTCTAATCAGATTTAATGGACTGTGTTGCTAAGCTATGCTAAAAGTGGTACCGCCAGACCCAGAGATCAGCTGAATGGATTACAAAACTGTAAAAATCTTTTTAGGGGAGCTGGAAAATTAGCATATTTTCAAAAAAAAGTGGAGTGTCCCTTTAAGATAGTCTTTCAGCTAATAAGTAATCTCTAGTACACATTAAAAAAAAAATTACAGAGCATAACTAAATATTTTTTAATGCCAATGTTTAATAGGACAACACCAAGATAAGATTCTACTTACTAGCAATACATGTCTCAGACCCAGCTCTGCCTTCCAGTCCCTCTTCAGTACATTGACACATATCTCACCCTTGTGCCCAACATTTGGGTGAAAAATCTTAGTGAGGAAATATCCTCTGGGAGGTGCAGCAGGAAAATCTTTCCCGAGAACCAAACGCATACGGAATATTCCTCCTGCATATGGGGTTCCTTCTGTTGTGCAAACAGGAAACATCTGATTTAAGCTACGTCTGAAAAAAAATAGAAACGAAACAAAAATATTAATTTCCTAACCTGGGCCCTCAATCGCAGTGTGAAGCTCAGTTATGTCCTCTTCACTGGGATAGATTTTGATGCCTTCTGGAGGGTCTGCTGCCAAAGCAGAAACCTCTTTATAGACAAGTCTCAAGACTTGGGGAGGCAGGTTCTCCACGTTTGAATTCTACACAAAAACACAAAAAAATCATCATAAGTGTCATATCGAACACTTAAGATCAACTAGTTTATTGACATTAGACAGTAAACATGTGCACTTTTCTCAGTCAACGATCAATGTAACATTAACGTGTGCTAAGTCTAAGTAGAGTATTAGCCACCAGGCTAGGACAATCTGCGTTCTGTTCTATTAGTCCAGGAAAAGAGTGAAAAATCATTAAGAAAAATCAAACATGGCTAAAACCTTAATATTTAGTCTATTTAGTCTATTAGCCAACAAGCTAAACTGGAAAAATGATCATGTATAAACTCAACTGTAAAGTTTTTTTTTCACATTATCCTCACAATCACATAATCAATCGTCACATATCAGATTACAAAATAAACATACCATTTCCAGGTGTATGGAGTGCAGATAACCAGAAAAAAAATGCCAAATAAGAAAAAAAAAGCCAACTGCTACCAAACCGGCCAATCTCTAGCGCTAGCGACTGAAATCCGCTATAACAAATTGTACAATTATAAACAGTCAAATATACTGCGAAATGTATAGACACCCAAGTGTTTCTACAGAGCCACGGGACGTTAACCAGACCAATTTGTGACTATAATGTCGGTCTCCTTGCTAGCTTTGCTATCAAATAGACGACGCTAACGAGAGCTTGCTAAGCAGTTAACGTAAAATTATCTGTCTATTCTCTCGAGATTTCTTTCGTTGAATGCTGTTCGACGTCGTCTTTAGATGAAATATTTGGTTTAAAGGTTTTAAAATCCAATATGACGTGAAATTTTGTCTTTGATAAAGCTGGTTTGTTCGGCTATCTGCAACAGACGGCTACTGTAGCCTGTTAGCAGTCTTTGACACAGGAACAACAACACAATTCTTCAAAGACGCAGTTCGAATAGGTTTTATCCAATCACAATCTGAAAAGGCCGCACGTGCTCAACAATCGAAACGTCGCAACCAATCCAAGGCTTAGGTTACAGTGACGTAGCAGATTGTAAAAACCTCACGGACCAGAGAAAGTTGAGAATGCGAAAAATGCTTCATGGTAATAGGTGCGTTTGAATAACTCGTGCCCTCCCAAAGGCAGGGCAAATGTTATTTGAGCTCAGGATCCAATAAAAGACATTGTGCTATATAACACAAAATAATAATAATAAAAAAATAATAATTAAACATATAGTGGTCCGTGTAACGCTTTTCAGTTCTTTTTTCAATTTGCACCATCAAAATGAATCAAATGAAAAATTGGTTTCAAAGTTTCATTTTTCAATTTTCATGAGTACTTTACAAAGGGAAAATTGTCTCTCGGTTTAATTTTCAATTCTAAGTGTTTAAGTTGTTGCTTTAGAATTTCAGGTTTTGGAACAAACAGAAAAATGACGGCTTGTTCTAATTTTCCATTTCTGTGTTTGCGCTTGCGGCTGGAACGTACCATTATCGCCGGGGGTGGAGTGTAACGTTAGTCTACAGCCGGTCACGGACCCACAGCGCTATCGCGTTAAATCTCACCATATTTATCTCCTCTATGTATATTACACATTTATTAAATATATTTTGAATAACAATAATGCCTGTAAACATTTATCTATCGGACCTCGGTTGCCGTTTTGGTTTTTATCAGTAGATGGCGATGTAACGACCTGGCAGTAAGTGCATGCACTCAAGACGTGATGGATAAACCTGTATCTGCCGCAGTTCAGCCTGCATAATGGCTCGAAAATTTTAATCATGTTACCCCGATATATTACGAGCCTGGTAGCGAGTCAGGTTTGTCACCTGAAAGTTGCCGTTTCGAGTCTCACGGGCGGCCGCTTGTGCAAGGCACCTTCCATTGCTCCCCGGGGGCTGGGCGCCCACTGCTCCGGGTGTGTGTTCATAACTGGCAGTGCGTGTGTTGCTTACTTACTGGATGCATTCCATATTTTAAACCATGTCACTTTTGTTTTCCTTTTTAAAAAACTTTATTAGGGTATGAGCCGCGAATGCCCACCCCGTGACGCCTGCCCTGTTATATTGGCTTACTAACCATATTAATATTTGAGATATCCACAGTGTATCCATTCCCAGCTCTTCTACCAGCTAACGGATCACACCTACAGTGGTGTTAAAAACATGGTAGTGTACTAATAAAGGTGAATAAATTGCAAACATTTTATAATTTGATGCTGCTATAATAAACAGTGTTGTTAAAAAAATAGCAGTGCAACATCAGTAACCTGATAAACCACTATTGTTATTAGTAGTAGTAATATTTCTGGAAATTATTTATAGAAAAAAATAGAGCCATTGGTAATGATATCCACATTACTTGCTCTGAGTGATTCATTTATTGAAAGTGGCGTGATCAAAATAATAGCAGTATGAAGTTTAAAATGAGTTCAACCTGTGAAAACAGCTTCTTTCTGTCCTTTATTAAGAAAGAGAGAAGAAGAGAGAAGAGAGAAATGTTTTGCCCATTGTTATAAAATATATAATATGCTGCTGAATTTCTAAATAAAATGGGTCGTTTCAAACATTGCTCAGAGGAACAGAGCAATTTGATTAAAAATTTGAAAACCTTTAGAAAGATAAAAGATGATGATCTTGTGACAGTCACTGATGCAAGAAGCCCCATGCAGTAAAGCACCACTGTTGAAAAAAGACATCTATAGAATTACATCAATACATCAGCTGGCCCAAAGAAAAATAGTGTAAAATTTTGTGGCCTGATAAGATTAAAATCTTTCTTTTTGGGGTCTTTACAGAACCTCAGGCAACCCCCGGGTACTGAATTCAAGCCACAGTACAGTGTAGCATGGCGGTGTAAAAGTCATGGGATTGGGATGTTTTTCATACTGCCGTGTTGGGACTATTTATCAAATACAAGGGAACATGGATCAGTTTGTAGAATACTTGAAGAGATTATGTTGCCCTTTGCCGAAGAGGAATGCCCCTAAAATGGGTGTCAACAAGACAACAAACACAAAAGCAAGAGGGCAAAATCTGGTTTTAAAGTGGCCAACTCAATCCTCTGATCTCTCTGCACCATTAAAAACTTGTGGGGTGACATTACAAATGCAGTTTCTGACACAAACCTAAAAATTGACAGGAACTGTGAATACTGTTTTAAATTAAGGCAGCTCAAACATGCATTTCAGTCTGGGACTAGGATAAGCCCTGTCCGGGAAACCACCTTTAAGTTGTTAATGCTTTGTTTTGGAATTGAATGTGTAATGTTTTCAATACATTTAAAATAAAGAAATAATCTCACTTTATATTTTTTTTGCAATTTATTCACTTTTATTAGTAGGCCTACCATGTTTTTAACACCACTGTAGGTGTGATCTGTTAGCTGGTAGAAGAGCTGGGAATGGATACACTGTGGATATCTCAAATATTAATATGGTTAGTAAGCCAATATAACAGGGCAGGCGTCACGGGGTGGGCATTCGCGGCTCATACCCTAATAAAGTTTTTTAAAAAGGAAAACAAAAGTGACATGGTTTAAAATATGGAATGCATCCAGTAAGTAAGCAACACACGCACTGCCAGTTATGAACACACACCCGGAGCAGTGGGCGCCCAGCCCCCGGGGAGCAATGGAAGGTGCCTTGCACAAGCGGCCGCCCGTGAGACTCGAAACGGCAACTTTCAGGTGACAAACCTGACTCGCTACCAGGCTCGTAATATATCGGGGTAACATGATTAAAATTTTCGAGCCATTATGCAGGCTGAACTGCGGCAGATACAGGTTTATCCATCACGTCTTGAGTGCATGCACTTACTGCCAGGTCGTTACATCGCCATCTACTGATAAAAACCAAAACGGCAACCGAGGTCCGATAGATAAATGTTTACAGGCATTATTGTTATTCAAAATATATTTAATAAATGTGTAATATACATAGAGGAGATAAATATGGTGAGATTTAACGCGATAGCGCTGTGGGTCCGTGACCGGCTGTAGACTAACGTTACACTCCACCCCCGGCGATAATGGTACGTTCCAGCCGCAAGCGCAAACACAGAAATGGAAAATTAGAACAAGCCGTCATTGTTCTGTTTGTTCCAAAACCTGAAATTCTAAAGCAACAACCTAAACACGTAGAATTGAAAATTAAACCGAGAGACAATTTTCCGTTTATAAAGGACTCATGAAAATTGAAAAATGAAAGTTTGAAACCAATTTTTCATTTGATTAATTTTGATGGTGCAAATTGAAAAAAGAACTGAAAAGCGTTACACGGACCATATAGTGACCCATGCAGTTTATTTAAAACGATATTATATATGCCCTATATTCAAATAGCCATCTTTAAACCAGTTTAAAAACGCTGCAAGATTATCGCATCAAAATAAAAGCTATTTAATAGAAAATCCATTTAAACCAACGTGTAGACTGAACAAAATATAATAAGTATAGACGTTAAAATGTAACTTTTTCCAAGAATAAAAAAAAGAATTACAGTTTACACATTTACTCAAGTGAAATTTAATACAAATTTCACCTTATTTGGCATCGTCTTAAAAAAAACATATTTAAGTGGTTTTCTTAATTCTCTTTACAAGTTTTATTATATAATTATTTACATAATATATTCAGTTTATCAGTAAATAACTTATTGGCAGAACATAAACCAATTTTATGAATGTTCAAGGAGCGTAAGATAGATGAACAAAACTGACCAGATTTATTGATAAAGATAGACATTATAGAATTATTCAGTATATAAATGAGCTAAAATGTATATTATTTCAACGCATTACACGCAAATGATAATGATATATGTTCGTGCATCTTATGTGTATGCAGTAACTTAACTAACGATTAAATTAGTTATCTCACTGTATTAGTTATTTTCCAGTATGACTGAATTGATCATGAAATCTGGTCAGTTTGACCTCTTATAATTTTTTCAAATGTAATTAGTAGTACTGAATAACCGCTAGAGGGCAATCAAGCGCTACATTTTGACTTAATTATTTTCCCACTGATTATATCATAAGATGTATTTAAGGACTTACTGTAACTTATGCACTAACCACGTGTTCTTATAGTGTAAAATGGCATCTATATTATTTAGCAAATCATAAAAACTAGCATCTGATGCTAACCAATAGAGCCTGAAGCTTACGCGACTCCCCATAGTCGGACTTCTTGCAGCAATGCGCAGGGCGATCGGCCTATGACACTAAAATGCCGCGATAACTGTCCGAAAGGCCCGCTTTCTCGCGATACTGTGATGTCATATGCCAATCAGTCTGCGGAGCGTCGCATGAAGTCGAACACTCATCATGACTTCATGGGGCGTCACCGTCGCAACAACAACAAGACAACTTCCGCCCGATCGTTACGGACAAGAAAACGATAGTGTTCTCATTTTAGTCTTTATATTTTAGTTTCAGTAACTGATAGTACATCGCATAAATGCGTTTTATGTTACAATAAAGATTAGTTTCACGGTACGTCTCAGTACCATTTATTTTCTTACTGTCGATAACTGAACAGATCATTGCATTGCGGCTGTCTTCCGTAAGGTATGGTGCATTTAGTCACGTGCTTTCATGTGTTGTCAGTTCACTTGAACATTGGACATTTACGCATTCATGAAAACAATGTTTTTAGATGTCGTAAGTTTTTTTTAAATGTTAATCAGTGGACGACCTTTGACATTATTAATCTCACAGGTTGAGTATGAGTGGGGGCGAAGTGTTTCACGAGAAACAGAGATTGGAGCTCTGCGCCATCCATGCTTTGAACAATGTGCTTCAGGAGAGAGTGTTCACCAAAGAGACAGCAGATGACATCTGCAAGCGGTGAGCACAATGTCTTAACTGAATAGTTTACCCAAAAACGGGAAATTCTCTCACAGCTTACCTCCACCCCTGCTGAAAAAAACAATGGTTTCCATTAAAATACCAATAGGAACCATTAGCTTTTACCATCAAAACCAACATTCCTTTTTGCAGTGTGTTTTGGGACATATTCCATTAGGATTTAATGGCCCCATCAACAGAACCCAACACATACCAGTAGAGACCAACAGAGACCATTATAGTTTTCAATACAACCAATGAAATTCCCATTTAAACCAATAAATCCAATAGAATTTCTGTGATGGTGTCTATTGTTTTTTTTTTTAGCAGGGATGCCATCCCAGATGTTTATTATTTCATCATTGAAGAATTCCAAATAACTCCATTGGGCTAATATATGACTTTTGAAGCTAAACTATACATTTGTAAGATAATAAAATAATTTTGAGAGTATTAAGTGAGTGATACATTGTTTATCCATGGCAACAGAGATTAGAGAAAGTTAAAAATATAGCAGCATGTTTGTAACATTTGTAACTTTGGATCTTGCATGTCTTGTGACTGGTTGTTGTGTTTCATAACGACACAACTAAGCAAGAACCAATGAGATTCAAAGTTATCAATATGTATGAATTATTTCTTTAAGCAGCTCTGCACTATTTATAACTCTAGGTCACATACGTGACTTTTTATACTCCGGATTGTTCGATATTTTCATATTTTTACTTTAAAGGAAAACACCACTATTTTTCAATATTTTACTATGTTCTTGCCTCAACTCCGACAAATTAATACATACCTATCTTTTATTTAATGCATGCACTTAATCTTTGTGCAGCGCATTGTGACTGTGTAAGCATTTAGCCTAGCCCCATTTATTCCTTAGGATCCAAACAGGGATGAATTTAGAAGCCACCAAACACTTCCATGTTTTCCCTATTTAAAGACTGTCACATGAGAAGTTACACGAGTAAGTATGGTGGCACAAAATAAAACGTGGCAATTTTTTAAGGGGATTAAAATGAGAATTATATTGTATGGCGGAAGAGCACTTAGTTTGTAGCACTTCGACCTATGCGCGCAGTAACATCATCACTCCTGAGTCCTGACTACTACTTTATTTTGTGTCACCATACTTACTTGTGTAACTACTCATGTAAATTTCAGACCCAATCACAATTAAACATATTTCTGATAAACAATTAAATGTGACATCAACTGTACCATAACGTTTGTTTCTTACACTCAAACACCACTATTCAGTGTTGTTTCAGCTACTGCATATGCGCACAGTTTGGCAAGCGCCTCACATGACTATAAAGATCCCCTCCTCCAAAGAATCGTCAGTCTTTATCGATTAATGATTGCTTGATTAAACTGGAAGGTGGGGCATCTGTCACCAGAGAAGACATATTGAGCATTGCTTCGTCCCATGTTCTTAGTAATAACAGTGTCACATCTTGTTCTATCCAATATCAGGGCTCCAGACTTTTTTGCCACCAAAATTTGAGAGTGTGCCACTAAATTTTACATCCAGTCGCACATGTGCGACCAGTAAATTTGACCTTTTTTTCTGATGTGACGGTGAATTTGAAACAGCACATTGTACTTTCTGCATCTATCATAAAAGTATGAATTAGTAATACAGTGGAAATTTGTAGAAATGTGATTATTTGGTTGGCATGTTGATTTACGGTGTGTGCCCCTAAATTTTTTGGTTGCGCCCATAAAATTTTCAGTTGGGGGCCACTGTGCTCCTAGTAGTTAGTCTGGAGCCCTGAATATCTTGGCCTTAATTAATCCATAAGTGCAGATGAAGCATTAGGATTTGATTCTGTTGTATTTGAATTGTAAAAATACAATATGCAGCATGCTTGAACAATGTGCACTGCACCGCTTGCATACATCCCCTCATCTGGAAAGCATTGACAGATATCATAGATGAGTAGTGGATTAAATTAAGAGCTTGAGGAAACTAGGATGTGATTTATTCAAGTGGTTAAATGAGGTTGTATTGAGTGTATTGTGTGTTTTGTTTTTCTACAGGCTTGCCCCACAGTGTGTGATGAATCCACACCGCTCAGTGTTAGGCACAGGAAACTATGATGTTAATGTGATTATGGCAGCTTTGCAGAGTCGGGGGCTTGCTGCTGTATGGTGGGACAAACGCAGGTGATTATGACAGTAAATCGTCGCTCTGTCTGTTAAAACATGGGCAACTGTGACTTTATGAAGTTTATTAAAGGCTGGTTAACTTTTGACCATTTCTATCCTGCAGGTCAGTACAGAATTTATGCCTGGACAAAATCCAAGGCTTCATTTTGAACGTCCCGTCCAGAGTGTCACTGGGATTTGTCTCGCTTCCACTGAGACGCAGGCACTGGCTGGCAGTACGAGAGGTCAATGGGCAGTATTATAACTTAGACTCCAAATTAAAAGGGCCTGCCTGTATCGGTGGTGAAACAGAACTCAGGTGAGACATAAATGCTGCTTTCCACCCCTGTGCCAAATCATTTACGTTGTGTAACCGTTCCAGTCTTCCATTCCAGTCTATTTTCTTTGTGTAAGCCGATACCGCCATTAAGGCATGGATATGGTTTAATGTGTTTAGTTTTGCACTTTGGGTCAGATAATAGCATCCTTGGGAATATAAAAACGCGCAAGTCATTGACTTACAGGCGGTATGTGGACATTATGGAGCATGATCATTTATTTTTTGTTTTCAGGACTTTTTACCTGCTCTTGTAGCCAAACCAACCAAACCCAACTGGATGTAGTCAGCTGCATGCAACCACATCACATGTACATTTAAGTGAGCATAAAAAAAAAGAGCTCATATATTTTGCAGTGGGATTCAGGATATAGCTTTTTTATTAGGACTTCTTTTGTGCAATAACATGTGAGAGAGGCGTATGTTAGTATCTAGTGTAAATTACAACCGTGTCTTGGCCACTTAGGAACGGTTAATTTTAGACAGATGCTGTTACCGAGTGTAAACCGACAGATGGCAATACCACATGCAAGATCATGTAGTCTGACTTTACTGTATATGTATATTGTTTGTGTGAGATCACCAACCACCTGCATTTTTTCACCTTTTTGTTGCGCTTCAAATCTTTTACATTTTTCATAATGGGTATATCTGGGTTTTATGGCAGTGATGATCAGTGATGTTGATCTTTATTTTTCATCGTTTTTCCTTCAAGGCCGTTTCTCATCGAACAGCTTTCTCATGATGTTGCAGAGATGCTCCTCGTCGTCCAGAAGGAAGTAGAAGACGACGGGACGTGGTTGAAACCAGATCAACCCAGGGAGTAATTTTTCCTGATAGGACATTCTCTCTCTCAATGTGGAGTTAAGGAACTGGGAATGAGAAAAAAGTGGTGGACAGGAGGTCTCATTCATATATCATGAGCTGTGAAGAGCAGCTCGAAAGGATGATGGGTGATGTGCTCACATTCATGTGCAAACACACAAAGAGAACTCGGAGAGAATGATCCAGTGTTAAATTAAAGGGACATCATGCCTAATATGAAGATGTTTATTTGAACTCGCACTCGTTGTGTGGTTTTGGGAAGACACTACATCACTGTCCTCTTTATCCCTGTCTTTTCTCTCTCTCTTTCTTTCTCAGGAACTAATCTCTTACTTTATCTGTATCTATGCACTCCACTGCTAAAGTAGATCAAAGATTTTTGTGTTTTTGTTACAACTATGCACAGAAATGGTACTCTAATATTACTCAGTGTATGGTCCTTTGCCTTTTAGACGTCGGTGTACACTTTACTATGCATATAAGAAAGCGATAAAAATTGTTCTGTCTCATGCTCGTGTTCTCTTTAGCTTTTAGGCTCTTTCACAAACTGCCTCATTTACAGGACATTGAATCGATGAGAACCACTGAACGGAGGGGAAAAGAATAAATTTGATTTGTTTTATTTATTTGAATTCTTTCCTTTTTGAGTGTTTTTTCTTACGTGATGCTTGTGCTAATGTAGTACTTTGAGGAATTTCTAGCCTATGTTTGGCATACTAAAAGTCTGAGTCTGAGACACTGAGTCTGCGCATTAAAGGCACAATATGTAGGATTTTTCTACTAGAGTTTGCATTTTCAAACCAATAACAAAGGTGAAGCTTAAGACATTATGAAGAGGAGTGAAAAGGTGAGATATGTTTTACCATCTAGGGACGTATGGAATTAGTTAATCATCATCATGGATTAGGTAATGAATTAGCCACAGCTGCGTGCTAGATGCTCTATTACCACCACTTCCGCATTTGTCCACAATTGTTGCAATAGTTTCTAAAAGCATATATTACTTAATTGATAAGTGACAAGGGACGAGACATTGAGTGCGTTTACATGCACAGTCTTACGCCGATTATGCTTAATAAACTGATAACACGTGGGGTCATGTAAACGCGTAAAACGGTTTTCTTTAATCGGGGAAAGCCCTTAAACGGCGTTAGCAAAAACCGATCGGCACAGGTAGTTTTTTGCTCATTACGCCGATTTCGCGTGGCATGTAAACATCTTAACCGGCTTTCTCACGGTTTTGTCCATGTGTGCATGTCTCCGCGTATGAAAGATAAACGTCACACGCGGAAGTAAGTGCAAAGTAATGCATAAAAGTCTCTGCTCGACTAAAGCAGTTGGCAGAGAAACTGTTAAAATAGAAGCGTATGTTACATTTACAGGTTCTGCAGACACGAGAAGAGATACAACAATATAGCTTAAGACGAATATGCCGTCGGCTTTTTGATCGACTATTATGTACTATAGGTGGTGACGTCACTGCCTGCGAGAAAACTGATAATTCTCCAAGTCCCATGTAAACGCAGTTGACTGCATAGCAGGCTTATTGATTTGCATGTAAACGCATGAAAACAGTTTTCTATAATAAGCAGATTTTTAATAGTTATCCACTTATTCTGTGCATGTAAACGCACTCATTATTTAAAATTGCCTACACAACTCCATGAAATAAATAACACAGTGCAAGTGGTTTTGGGTATTTTTTACAAAAATCTTACATATTGTGGCTTTATTTAATCACAAATATTAGCATTACAATACAAATGGAGTCTTCATCATGTGGTTAAAATTGTTTTTTAAAGCATATATATATATATATATATATATATATATATATATATATATATATATATATATATATATATTATAAGAGTAGTTGTGAGAATAAGTGATGCATATGGAAGTCATGCGCTTATCAGTGTAGATTTCTAAACTGACCAAAATAATATTATAAATTACCAAAATCAAATATGATAATACTAATAGTAATAATATGCTTTGCACATATATTTTAATTATTTTAATGGAATCACAATATATTGGTAACAAATCCAGATATTTTAGTAGCAAAATAAGCTTAATAATTAAAACTCACTGTAATAGGAAGTAACCGAGATGAACTTAGACTGAACTCAGCGGTTACACAGAGCTGACAAAAGATTACTCAAACAGTCTGTCTGGGTTTATGTTATAATTAAAGCAGTCATTATTAGAATATAGATCCCTGGAAAATAATTGTGTAAGCATATTCCTTTAAAAATCAATAAAAATACATTTCCCTGTTAACTTGCTTATTATTTGTAAATGGTGTTGTATTTAGAAATTGCTGATATCACTGTCTTCAGGGGGTGATCGGAGTCTTTCTTCTGTTTTCTGGGAAGAAAAACATAAATAAAACTTAAAGTACTTCTCAAATAACTTTAAGCACAGATTGTTGAAGCTCAGTGTGAATCATCAGATTGTATGATGGGTTAAACTCACCAGCTCTTTCTGTACAGACGATCTGAAGAAGAATCACAGTAGGAGCAGCAAATGCTGTTATCTCAACAATCACTATAATCACTATAAAACAGATGTGTGGACAGAGAGATTAAATCGATTGTCTTTACAGATTAAATTAAGGGTATAAAAATATCAAACAACATAATGACAAACTGTGTTTCATCGGTTCACTGATATGTACAGTTATAAGCCTTAATGTAGGAGCAGCAAATGCTGTTATCTCAACAATCACTATAATCACTATAAGACAGATGTGTGGAAAGTGAATAACATACAGAGATTAAATCCATTGTCTTTACAGATTAAATTAAGGGTATAAAACAAAGCAACATACAAACTGTGTTTCATCGGTTCACTGATAGTTTCAGTGATGTACATATCAGCATTTATGAAAGGCCGTATGGTGCTATAACACTTCATACCTCTGAAAAATGACACACAAATTTTACTGCCTTCACTTTCTGATGCATTTATAGTTGATATCGTCTCATAGTTTGTGGTGGTGACTGCTGGATTTGGGTCAGATGGACCTATTTAACAGATGTCGATTTAGTTGAAAAATAATGAGGGATTCAAACAAAACATCATATCATCAACATCTACATACTTGAGAATGCATTTATGTCACCATGAACGTTTATCCTTTTTAAATAACAGTATTCACCCTAAACGTGCCTTTATGTCTAATATTTTGATTTCTTACCCCTAAACTTGACAGTGTAGCTGGCTGAGGTTTTAATCTCATTCTTCTTTTTAACCAAACATCTCCACTCTGTGTTGTTTTCTTCATTCTGGATTGTTGTAGTCAGAGCGATGAAACAGTGTCCTGATCGTAATATCTGATATCTGTAGTCTGTCTGTAGATTAACATCAGCCTGATTCACCCAGGACAGCTGAAGATCTTCAGAATGGACCAAAGTATTACAAGAGTCTTCATATGGTAACAGCTGACAGATGAGAGTCAAAGATCCGCCTGGTTTTATCTCAGTCTGTGATGATGATGAAGAGACTAAAATTGAAACAACAGACAAAGTTAAAATGTCAGATTTCAGTTAAACATGAAATCCTAACCAAAAAAAACACTGACCATGAAGAACATGTAGATAAACCTGTGCATCATTTCCATGTTTTTGTTCATTCACATATTGTTGGCAGATGTATTGTCCACGATCATCTTCTGTTGTTTTATAGATGTTCAGAGAGCAGTCAGACCCCAGACTCAGTCTCTCAGCTCTCTCTGTGTTTTTCTTCTTTATTCCTTGAGCAATCAGTTCTACTACAGCTGATGAACTATGTTTGTTGTAGTTCCATGTAGTTGAGGTGCAGTCAGAAAGAGCATTAATACAGGGCAGAGTGACATTTTCACCAGAACTACTGAACACATCAGTCTCTGCAGTTGTACCTAAAAAAAGGAAATTAGGTTGTTTGTACTAATAAATATAAACAGGGATTTTAGTACAGGGGTAAATATAAATTTCTAATGACAAAAAGCAAAAAAAGATCCTTTGGATTATGAAAAATTAAAGCAAAAAACATTCAGACATGAGTATTCAGACTAACTGAACAGAAATTGATCTCATACAGTGGTTCAGATCATTTTATGATGTGTCAATCAAACCTTGCATTCCTTTTCATGTCTGTTGTCAGGCAACTTGTTTGTAATTTTTACAATGTGTCAATCAAAAAAGGTTGGTTTTTTTGGAGGTTAGTGTGAGTTAAAAGTTGTACAGAGATTTTTTTTGGCCTGTCATTTATATGGCCCTTGTGTGTGTGTGTGTGTGTGTGTGTGTGTGTGTGTGTGTGTGTGTGTGTGTGTGTGTGTGTGTGTGTGCCTGGTAATTATCACGTTGTTAGGAATACCAGTGGTTTTGTGACCTTGTGGGGACATTTTGATGTCCCCATGAGGAAACAAGCTTATAAATCAAACAAGATGATGTTTATTAAAAATCTAAGGTACAAGAAAGGTTTCTGTGATGGTTGGGGTTAGGGAATGGGGTAGGTAAGGGGAATAGTATATACAGTTTGTACAGTATAAAATGCATTACGTCTATGGAATGTCCCCATAAAACATGGAAACCAGAATGTGTGTGTGCGCGTGTGTGTGTGCGTGCATGTGTATGCGCGTGTGTGTGTGTGTGTGTGTGTGTCCTCTCTCCCCCACACCAACATACCGTTTCACCACATGGTCTTTATAAACGAGTGGATGTGTTTTTCTAAAACATTGATGGTAAAATAAATATAATTCTGACCATTCTGACAAAATTAACGGTTTATCTTAAATTTAGGTTTTATTACCCTGCTGAAAAAGCCAGCAAGACCAGCATATGTTGTGTTTTAGTGCTGGTTTGCAAGTGAACACCAGCTAAACCAGCACCAGCATCAACACCAGCTAAACCAGCACCAAACCAGCACTAGCACCAGCATCCCATGCTGGTCATACCAGCTAGACCAGCATATGTTGTGTTTTGGTGCTGGTATGCTGGTGGCATGCTTTGACAAGATTTCTGTGCAATACTCGGTTGACTCATCTGAGAAATCAGAGGCTTGCCACCAGCAAGTAGCCTACTCAAGCCCAAGTCTCTAATGCTCAATCATAAGAGGTAAATATTGTAGGCTATATTTCAAGATGTTTGTTTTTTTAAAACTAATTAGTGGTGTAACGAATCGCAGTTGATCCTTGATCCATACAGATAACGTTCTGTTCGGAACGAACCAATTGGGAAAAAATTCTGGTTCAAAGCCCTGGTAAAAACTAAACATGTACTAAATATTTCTTTAAATAAATTCTTTATGCATAGTCTTAACCACCTTAGTGTCGTAGTCTAAATAAACAAATCATTATATAAAAACAAGATAAATCCTTACATATCAAATTAAATAATCACGTTGTTTTTCTATACACGCACACACGTGTGTGAGAGCAACATCTGAACACCATGTCTGTTTTAGAAACGGGAACAAAAATACTAAACTTTATTCAGAACACAGCATGGGCTGACATCTGTTCAAGCGATATCAGATATTTAATTTTGTCAGAATGGTTCGAATTAAATTTATTTTACCATCAATGTTTTAGAAACACACATCCACTCATTTACAAAGACGTAGAAGTGAAAAGGTATGTTGGTGTGGGGGAGGGGGAGAGAGGACACACACACACACACACACACACACACACACACACACACACACACACACACACACACACACACACACACACACACACACACACACACACACACACACACACACACACACACACACACACACACACACACACACACACACACACACACACACACACACACACACACACACACACACACACACACACACACACACACACACACACACACACACACACACACACACACACACACACACACACACACACACACACACACACACACACACACACACACACACACACACACACACACACACACACACACACACACACACACACACACACACACACACACACACACACACACACACACACACACACACACACACACACACACACACACACACACACACACACACACACACACACACACACACACACACACACACACACACACACACACACACACACACACACACACACACACACACACACACACACACACACACACACACACACACACACACACACACACACACACACACACACACACACACACACACACACACACACACACACACACACACACACACACACACACACACACACACACCTAAAAATGACAGGCCAAAAAAATCTCTGTACAACTTTTAATACACACTAACCTTCAAAAAATACCAACCTTTTATTGACACATTATAAAAACAAACAGACATAAAAAGGAATGCAAGGTTTCATTGGCACATCATAAAATGACTGTCAAACAGACTGAGGCTAAAAACCCATGAAACGTCACTCAAAACTGTCCAACTTGTAAATTTGTTGATTGATGGGGTGCGAGCATAAATCATGGTTGATTGACAGGGGGTCATTAATCATATTTTGACATAAAGACACTACCATAACTACTAACCGTAAATGCACATACAAACTAAAGCAAAAAACAACACAGTCCAAGCAGACTAAAATGATGTAAATATCACAGAAATTGATCTCATAGTGGTATAACTTACTCTTGACATCAGACTTTTTAATGTGAGAATGAGACTCATACATTTTTATAAATATTAGTCCACTGTATATTAAAGTATTATGTACCAAACACAACATGAGTTTTTTTTTTAGGAAGATGAAACTAAGCATGTTTAAGCTAACAATTTACCAGACTCTCTTACTGATTATTAAATGGATGTACACCATGCAGATATTTGATATTGTCTTATATATTTTACCTGTGAGAGATGAGCAGATCATGATGAGTCCCAGCAGACTTATATGACTCTTAACAGCCATGTTCTGCTTCTGTTAGTGGTTCTCTTTAAATGATGTACTTATAGCTTTCTCTTGCAACATTTGTGACTTTAACTGTGGTTTACAACTTCCTGATGGTCATGATAACTTAATAGACTAAAGGGGTTGATGATGAAATATTGCTATGAATTTGATATGTCTTACACAATGACCAATTATCTTCTGGATCTTCCTCCTGTTCTCCTTCACTTTGTTCTCTTCCTCGCCCCCCCCCCCCCTTCCTCTCACTCCTCTTATACTCACCCTTTTCCTCTAACTTGTAGAGAACTGTTTAGAGTTTGTTTCTTTTTATAACTTCAAACTTGGACTGAAGAGAACTTTTGTGAGTAAATATTTTAGCTCAGTAAGCCTTCAGTACCACTTTTAGCTTGTAAGCAATTTTGTAAAACTGCAAAACTTTGCTGCAGAGACGGCGCATCACTGCGGTCAAACACTTATGTAGGGTGATGTGACCAGGTTCACAGCATGTATTTCAACTGATCCCAGACTCTATTTATTTACCTTACTTTTGCATATGGCGCTGTTATTGTTATTCATGGACCAAGAAAGTAAAGAAGACTCTATTCTTTATTTTATGCACCTGGCTGAATCAATTATTGTAAAGCGATATACAGACTGTAAAAAATTAGCTGTTGTTACCCTTACGAAAAAGAAGTACACTTCAAGTTAATTTTATTAAGTATACTTAAGTAATGTTGGAGTATAGTTTTAAGTATACTTTATGTAGTAAGTGTACTAACATTTATGTTCTAGTAGTATACTTGTAAGTGTACTGCTTGAATACCGCTTGGGACTAAATTGGCCCACTTTTAGTATATAAAAGTATACTTCTAAGTGTACTATAAGTGTAAGAGTAGTCAACTTTAAGTGTACAACTAGTGCACAATTAGTTCTTCATTTGTAATGCAAGTGAACTCATGAGTATACTAGTAGTTTTCTAGACTTATACTTCAAGTGTACATGCAAATATTCTGTACTCTTAGTAAACTAGAAGTTACTTATTGTGTGCTGCAGGTATACTTCCAAGTGTTCTTTTAATATACTTTTAGTTAACTAGTAGTTTACTAGTCATATACTGACAGTGTACATGCAAGTGTTCTGTTAGTGTACTCTTAGTTAACTAGTAGGTTACTTATTATGTGCTGCAGGTATACTTCCAAGTGTTCTTTTAATATACTTTTAGTTAACTAGTAGTTTATTAGTCATATACTTCAAGTGTACATGCAGAAGTGTTCTGTTAGTGTACTCTTAGTAAACTAGTATGTAACTTATTGTATACTGCTTGTGTAACAAAGCACTTTGACACTGAGGATCCATCTGCAGGTTTTTATTAAACACACTCATATTCCAACAGGCAAGGTCAAACAACAGCAAACACAGCAATGTAAGGCAGGCAAATCTCGTAGTCGTGAAACAGGCAAAAGGGTCAGGGCAGGCAACATACTCATAAACCGGGTAAAACAAATAAAGATCAATAAATACAGATAGATAAGCAGGCAGGCAAACCACTCAGCAATGACAGCTGGTACAAATCAAGACTTTGCACTGACTGAATGTTTCCAGAGAGTTTATATAGGCTGTCCAATGAGTTTCAGGTGCAGATTAATCAGTCCAGGCATGCGGGATTATGGGAAATGGAGTCCAGAACGAAAGTTAATATTCAGGGGGTTCAGCCATATATATAGATATATATACAACCTCAAATCAGAAAAAGTTGGGACACTGTAGAAATTGTGAGTAAAAAAGGAATGGAATAATTTACAAATCTCATAAACGTATATTTTATTCACAATAGAATATAGATAACATATCAAATGTTGAAGTGAGACATTTTGAAATGTCATTCCAAATATTGGCTCAATTTGGATTTTATGAGAGCTACACATTCCAAAAAAAGTTGGGACAGGTAGCAATAAGAGTATAAAAGTTAAATGTACATAAGGAACAACTAAAGGACCAATTTGCAACTTAATTGGCAACATGATTGGGTATAAAAAGTGTGGCAGTGCCTCTCAGAAGTCAAGATGGGCAGAGATAGTCTATATTCTATTGTGAATAAAATATAAATTTATGAGATTTGCAAATTATTCCATTCCTTTTTTTACTCACATATTCTACAGTGTCCACTGTAGTGTCCCATATATATATTTTTTTTTCTTTTTTTATTGTTTGATTATCTCACTGATAGCATCCGAAAGATTTAGCTTCAAATTGAAAGTACAATTAAGGTATATGTCAGGTATAAAAATTAATACACAGGAACAATTTATTGTACTTTAAGTGCAATACATATATACATATATATATATATATATATATATATATATATATATATATATATATATAGTATGATGTTAAGTTCACTTAAAGTAAAGTTGAGTAGTAAACTACTAGTTAACTAAAAGTATAGTAAAAGAATACTTGCAAGTATACCTGCAGCACACAATTAGTAACTTACTAGTTTACTAAGAGCACACTAACAGAACACTTGCATGTACACTTTCAGTATGAGTTCACTAGTTAACTAAAAGTATAGTAAAAGAATACTTGCAAGTATACCTGCAGCACACAATTAGTAACTTACTAGTTTACTAAGAGTACACTAACAGAACACTTGCATGTACACTTTCAGTATGAGTACACTAGTTAACTAAAAGTATAGTAAAAGAATACTTGCAAGTATACCTGCAGCACCAAATTAATAACCTACTAGTTTACTAACACTAAAGATTCTCCATGAAGATAATACACATTTGTACTGTACACTACATATACTTTCAAAATTTACTTAAAATATACTGTTTCTAAAGGATGCTAAATAATGTATTTTATAAATATGCTGTCAGTGCATTATTATAATGATAACTTTAACAGATAAAGTATACCTAAAATAAACTTTAAAATAAGTTCAAATTAGTATACTTTAAAAATTGCACAGAACTTTAACTCCAAGTATATTTTTTTAAAGTATACTTTTAGAAAATATATTAAATTATAATTATTTTGAAATATATTAAAAGTTTAATTGTAAGCAAATATGTTGTAAGCATACTTTCAATATATTAAAAGTTGGTACATGCTAAGTTAAATATACTTGAAATACAATAAAGTATATTTATTTTTTACCAGGGCTATTCATATGGCTTTTTGCAGCTTTCTTGATGTAGCTTTCGTTGTTGCATTTTTACTTAATACTTTTAAGTATATGTCAGTAAACAAGTATAGGCCAAATATACTTAGACATTTCGGTCAGTATAGGTCAAGTATACTTTAGTACAATTTAAGTATATTTCTGAGAAGTACCTAAAGTACATTTTAGAGAGGTACATAAAAAGTAAACTGAAAGTATACTTTTTTATTTTAAGTTTAAAAGAAGTATACTTATAGCACACTTGAATAAACTTCTTTTTCGTAAGGGTATGCAGCTGGTTGCCAGTAACTTACTGTAGAAGATAAAGACTCTGTACACTGTATTTGTAACAAATTCAGAGATTTTAGTAGGAAATCATGCAAAATTAAAACTCACTGAAACAGTAATTTACAGAGATGACACAAGATTGAACTCAGCGGTTACACAGAGCTGACAGAAGATTACGCAAACAGCTTCTCTGTGTTATATTTAAAGCGGTTATTATTACAATAAGGATCACTGGAAAATGATTTTGTAAGCATATTCCTTTAAAAATCCTATAAAATAAATTTCCCTGTTAACTTGCTTATTATTTTTAAATAGTATTTTATTAATAGACTGCTGATATCACTGTCTTCAGGGAGTCTTTCTTCTGTTTTCTGGGAAGAAAAACATAAATAAAACTTAAAAAACTTCTCATATAACTTTAAGCACGTTTACGTTTACATGCAACCAAATAATCCGTTTGTAATCATATTGATGGCTCAATTGTATTGAAAAGCCTTCATGTAAACACCTTAATCAATACGATTGAGGACCATCGGATGCAAATTTGGATCGTATTGAAGGGGGTGGTGTACTCCGATCTGTGATCCGATCCGCAGGAAAAAAATATGCATGTAAATGCTTGAATCATAGTATTTTCTCAATCGGATGCAAAAATACATTATGCACATGCGCAGAACATTTGTGCTCAAGTTCACGTCTTATAATAAACCATTTTATCACATGATTCTCGTCACAGAAACACGCAATAGTAAGGCAGTGGCCAGAGATGGACATAAATAAATGGAAATGTATTTCAAATACAAATACAATTTACAGTGGGGAAAAATGTATTTAAATACAAATACAAAATACTGTGTGGAAAAATATATTTAAATACAAATATAGTATTTTGTATTTTGAAAATTTTGTTAATCGGTTTGACAAAATTTTGTGCATGTAAACATAGCCAGTGTGAATCATCAGATACAGTATGATGGGTTAAACTCACCAGCTCTTTCTGTACAGACGATCTGAAGAAGAATCACAGTAGGAGCAGCGAATGCTGTTATCTCAACAATCACTATAATCACTATAAGACAGATGTGTGGACATCCAGAGAAATTAAATCCATTGTCTTTACATATTAAATTAAGGGTATAAAAATATTAAGCAACATAATGACAAACTGTGTTTCATCGGTTCACTGATATGTACAGTTATAAGCCTAAATGTACGACTATGCGGTGCTTCATACCTCTGTATAATGACACACAAATCTTACTGCCTTCACTTTCTGATGCATTTATAGTTGATATCGTCTCATAGTTTGTGGTGGTGACTGCTGGATTTGGGTCAGATGGACCTATTTAACAGATGTCGATTTAGTTGACAAATAATGAGGGATTCAAACAAAACATCATATCATCAACATCTACATCATACTTGAGAATGCATTTATGTCACCATGAATGTTTATCCTTTTTAAATAACAGTATTCACCCTTAACGTGCCTTTATGTCTAATATTTAGATTTCTTACCCCTAAACTTGACAGTATAGCTGGCTGAGGTCTTAGTTTCTTTCATCTTTTTAACCAAACATCTCCACTCTGTGTTGTTGTCTTCATTCTGGAGTGTTGTACTCAGAGCGATGAAACAGTGTCCTGATCGTGAAATCTGATATTCGGAGTCTGTCTGTAGATTAACACCAGCCTGATTCACCCAGAACAGCTGAATTCCATCAGAATGGACCAAAGTATTACCAGAGTCTTCATATGGCAAAAGCTGACAGGTGAGAGTCAAAGATCTGCCTGGTTTTGTCTCAGTCTGTGATGATGATGATGAAGAGACTAAAATTGAAACAACACACAACTTTAGTTAAAATGTCAGATTTCAGTTAAACATGAAATCCTAACCAAAAAAAACACTGACCATGAAGAACATATAGAAAAACCAGTGCATCAGTTCCATGTTGTTTATCTTTCACATATTGTCTGCAGGTGTATTGTCCACGATCATCTTCTGTTGTTTTATAGATGTTCAGAGAGCAGTCAGACCCCAGACTCAGTTTCTCAGCTCTCTCTGTGTTTTTATTCTTTATTCCTAAACCAATCAGTTCTACTACAGCTGATGAACTATGTTTGTTGTAGTTCCATGTAGTTGATGTGCAGTCAGAAAGAGCATTAATACAGGGCAGAGAGACATTTTCACCTGAACTTCTGAACACACGAGTCTCTGCAGTTGTACCTAAAATAAATTTTGTTAGGTACTTGTTTTAATAAACACAGGGGTAAATATTTATTCTTATTGACAAAGAGCAAAAAGGATTCTTTTGATTATGAAAAACGAAAGCAAAAAATAATAACACATTGCTTTAGTATAAACAGGAATATTCAGACTAACTGGTGTTGAACATTGTAAATATCACAGGAATTGATCTCACAGTGGTTCAGATCACTTTATAACTTACTCTTGATATCAGACCTTTGCAGAGGTATATACTACTTAAGTATTTTAGTTACATTTTCCACGCATCTGTGCTTTGTCTTGGGAAAAAATTTTGCATGTTAAAATTGATTTAATACCTAATTACATAAAATTGCGTACTATAACTTTCTTGGTTAAAAGTACAAAAAATTACTAAATGTACTTAAATATTAAATATAAACCAAAAACTTGAAATTATGAAATGTAGTGGAGTAAAAATTATGATATATGCTTTGGAATGTATGTTTTCCAAAGAAAAACACTAATAAAATACGAATATTTGAAAATGTACTTTTATGTAGAAATTAAAAATACTTAAGTAGTATACACCTCTGGACCTTTGAATGTGAGAATATTACAAACACATTATGATTAATGCCTATACACTTATCAACATCTAAAGTGAATCAAGACCCAATACCCTTTCTTGTCTTTTTGATCCCCTTCAAGTGTTGACTATATTAAAGCAGTATACCAAAACACAACATGAGATACCAAACACCAAATTGAGCTAACACTTTATAGACTCTGTCTATCATTAAATAGATGTACACACCATACAGA
Source organism: Paramisgurnus dabryanus (assembly GCF_030506205.2). Lineage (NCBI taxonomy): Eukaryota > Metazoa > Chordata > Actinopteri > Cypriniformes > Cobitidae > Paramisgurnus > Paramisgurnus dabryanus. The sequence continues at coordinate 21,442,136 of NC_133349.1, forward strand.
TATTTGATATTGTCTTATTCTTTACCTGTGAGAGATGAACTGAAAATGATGAGTCCCAGCAGACTTATGTGACCCTTAGCAGACATTTTGTGCTTCTGTTAGTGGTTCTCTTTTAATGATGTACTTACAGCTTCCGTGCAACATTTATGACCTCAACTGGTGTCCACACTTTAGGTGTTATGTACGTACCAAATTTCCCCAAATGAATATAAATTAAAATGTGCTTTTAACATACTATCTCTGCTTAAAAATATTATTTTGTTACCACTTGTAAACTTGAACCCATCTTTCTTACAAAGTGTTACCTAAATATTTTTTTTTTATACATTTTAAGCACATTTTATGGTGTCACAAAATAGCACAGTTGAGTACGTTTAGATGTTTGGACCATCAGACTCTAGTCAGCACTTCTCAAGACTAAAGTTATCTTTTTTTCTGGTGAAATATGTATTTATTGTGATTAAGTTTTATTCTAAGTTAGATATTTTTGATTGATGTAAACTGTATTACAGCACAAATAATGTGAATTATAGCACATGTAATGTTATTAATAAAAAGTTAAGGGGATACCATGTTGACATCTGCAATAAAGTAACAAAATGAAAATAAAAATAATAACATCAACCCATCTATGAAGTAAAATTAAGCCAATGTTTAAATAAAAATTAAACCATCCTGTTAAGGTTTTCAGAGAATGAACCCAAGCGCAGACAAAATGAACAATATTTTACAACTTTAATGACAGAAAAAAACAGGAAAACAAAAAAACACGATGGGGCAAACAAGACAAAACAAGACTATAACCAATAACAGGAAAAAGACTTGACTAACTTCACAATAACAAGTGCAACTTCTTATGATCACCAATCATGACACCATGATACCATATTAGACTAAAGGAGTTAATAATGAACCATTGTGGATCAAGTGTCATATTTTTGTGATGAAATGTTGCTATAAATTTCATTTGTTGTCTTAATGACCAGTTATCTTCTGGATCTGACATAGTGAGGGACCACTGAGGATATTACTTTTTTTAATATGTAAATCAATATGCACTACATATTTTAACATGTGGAAAGACCCAAATACATTAAATGTTAACAAAGAATTGGCATTAATGAGGAGTAGTTCCTCCTCTGCTATAACAGTTTCTACTCGTCTGTGAAGATTTCACAGGATGTTACAGGTTTTTTGCTTAACTCATTTCTGTTAACTTTTCACACAATCACAAAACATTCACACTTACTCTCACTCCTCTTACACTCGCTCCTTTTTTAAACTATTTAGAGTTTAGTTTGTTTTATAACTTTAACCTTGCAATTTTCCAAACTTTACCTGAAGAAAAGTTATGTAAATAGTTTCACTCATCTCACTTTTTGCAGAATACAGAAAATGGACCCAAAAAGTAAAAAAAAGATTTTATCCTTTATTTTATGCACCTGTGTGTAGCTGTATCCATAAGTGTGTGTGTATGCTTATTTGAGTTTATTGGAGTTCTGCAGGTATAAAAACACCAACATACCGAAACATTTAACTTTTGTTACTGTATTTTTATTTCTTTTATATTAGACTCTTTAGTGAAAAAGGATGCCATTCAAAAGGAGCATTAAACCATAGAAACTCATTTTTAAGGATTAACAACAGGTTGATAGCCATATATATACACTGTATATACTCACACACACAGAGAGACAAATGGTGCTTGCAAGTCCTGATGATTATTGCTGCTTACATTATGGCCAATGTTTGCAAATGGCAAAACTCAGTTGTATTGCTCAAAGCCAGCAGAGGAAATGGGCACCAGCCCTCAACAATGTTTTACTGATGTTTTGTTGATCATCAAACAGCATTAACAATCAAACATTTATACATTGAATATATATATTTATATTATATAAATAAATCAGTATTATATAGTATCAGAAGGTATACAAGGTAATACAGAACTGCCACTTATAAAACAGGGCCCTGTCAAATATTTTTTTTAAAAATGTGAAAAGAAAACTGCATAATCTTACAACAAAATTGTGCCATTGCCACTAAGTATCTGTGACTACATATAACAATATAAAAACTACAAAATTAAAGTGGTTATACAGTACATTTAAAAATAGACCACTAGTGTAACGTCAATACCGTCCTGTTTCCATCTCAGAGCGATTTATACAATGACACTACAGGAAGAGGAAGTGAGAGGTCCATACGACTAAATGAACATACAGTCATTTTAACACCAACACAATCTCACGGCATTTTAACAAGATGGCTATTTAAGAATTTGTACGTTTCTGCTTTCGTCCCTATGAAGTTGGGTTTAGGGACGTGGTTAAGGAAGTGGGATATCATTATTGTTTTTTATTTCTAATAATCATACATTTAAGTACAGTTTATTTTATACGAATTTGCCAACTTGTAAAATACATATGATTCCCATGAGATCAGGTTGGTTAAACTCAGACGCTTCAAGGACTTAATGGTACTGACGTCACAGATATTTAACATCTAGAATTAAAATTTCTTTTAAATTAGTCTCTCAAGTGTCCATCCATATGAAAATTAACCTTCCTATACATTTTTTCTACTATACATAAAAAATCATTAGTGCGAGTACATGTTTCTGGAATGGGCAGGGTTGGGGTGTGATTGACTGCCCCCATAGCCAGTCAGCATGCTGGGAGAGTACTGTAGTTTCAGCCACATATAATTGGATGGACGAGGATCCACGGACACCAAAGTTGCACCAAAGGGAGGAAAGAAAGAAAGAAAAAATTAATAATTTTAGTGCATAACCTACAATACAAAAGATGAAATAGTGCTCTTTTCATTCTGCGGATTAAGCATAATTACATTTAATGTCAATCTCAGACTCTAAGCTCCGCCTCCTTGGTTGCTAACTTCCAAACATACATGACCTCCCTAGGCACTAGATGGCAAAAAGCTGCAGTTGCTAAAGAAGTGGCGGCTTGTGACTGCTCATCCGAGGTGCGCAAATTCAAAATAAGTGTTCGGAGGGTCATGTGTATTGCTTGTGTTTTCAAAATATGTGTTTGTTGCGTCATGTGAATCACGTGTTTTGTTAAAATAAGTGCCTGCTGCACACACGTCAAAACCGTTTATGATAAAAGAGATACAAAATACACGCAAGACACTCCCTTAACAGTAAACTCTGATTACGCATGAGATTATGTGAGTATCTGGCAAACACAAGCGTCTCTTTTATCATAAACCCTTTAGACGCGTCTGCAGCAGGCACTTATTTTGACAAGACACGTGATGCACATAGGATCACTCGACGCGCAGAACACATATTTTGAAATTACGGACCACACACGATGGGCTACATGCATTTTGTAATGAAATTCGATTCGAGCGCCCTCTACAAAATAAGTCACCGGCCGCCACTGTGCTAGAGTAAGATTGGTCTGTAATATTTTAAAGGCGGTTGATCACAACGTTTACAGTCTTAAAACAATGAATTATGAGAATGCCACAGATAACAATGTTGTCACAAAGACAAGGGAACTCACAGAGGGGGGTGGGGACTGCCTGTCACTCAAAGGCAGGTTCTCATAACCAGGGTTGCCATTGGAGGAAACGTTTGGAGTCCTGCATTGAGAAAAAAAGAGGTGAAGACAGGAACAAAGATGGAGAAGGAAGGCAGAAGATCAAACAGTAAAGACAGTGACATGCCACACCAACGGAAACAAAGCAGGGAAGGAGCAGAAGCAGGAACCAGGGTGGAAACAGAAGAGAAGGTAGAAGTGCATTAGAGAGATGTGACATTTTCTCGTTGTGATTTTTTCTTTTACAAAAAATCTGGACTACTGTAATAAGACAGAGTCTGATATCCCAAAGTGTAACCTTAAAAACCAAATAGAAAGAAAAGACAGGAAGAAATAAACAGCAAGGCACATTGCAAGAGATTTGAAAAAGTGATGGAGTCTGGACAACAGAAGTTTTCGACAGAAATATTGGAGGGGGCGAGATTTACCTATATTGTGCATCGTCTGATTGGTGGATCTATGTCTGTCTTGGAATGACGGACAGACCGATAGACAGACACACAGACAGACAGACCTCTAGACTCATGTCTGTTTTATCGGCTAGGCTGTGTTTGACATATACACCTGTCTGTGTGTCTGTCTGTGTGTGTGGATGTGTTTATGTTTGTCTGTCTGTCTGCTGTGTTCCCTATCTAACATCTGTCTGTCTACCTGACTATGATTGATGCTTTATTGCTTAATGTGTTTGCCTGCCTATGCATGACACAGATGATTCTGGTTATCAGTGTTATAAGCCTATGTATGTTTATTTTACGTGGTTACTTCCTTGTACAAACCTCCATGCTTAGTTACTCAGGACAGAGCTAGAAGTCTTGATTTCCTGTTTTTAACTACACTTGCGTAGAAAAAATGTACAATTAATAATGATCAAGTGTCTACATTATGATTCACCATCAAAGTGATTGGTGCTGGACTATGTGTGGGTGATCTACACAACCTTGTAGTAGTGTAGGGGTACGCTCACTGTCTGTCTGTCTGTCTGTGTGTCTGTGCGTGTGCTACTCACGGTAAAGGTGGCGCGCTAGAAAATGGGGGAGTCCAGGCGGCCCCCTGGTAATTATAGAAGGGGGGCAAGGCCCCTCGCTGGGAGCCCATGGTCGTCTGTCTACGTGCCTGATGAGAAGTGAAGGGGTCCTCGCTTTCGCTGTCCGAGTCCTCGTATTCCTCTGAATCGCTGTTCCATGCAGCAAGAGTTATGGAAAATAAAAACAGGTTAGTTAAACAATAAACAAGTGTCAACTATGTGTTCGCTGCTTTTGGAAAACATAAGCCTTTAAAGGGATAGTTCATCCAAAAACTTAAATTCTATCATCATTTTCTCACTCTCATGTTGTTACAAAACCTGTATAAATTGCTTTGTTCTGATGAAAACGAATGAAGATAAATTGAGGAGCCCCATTGACTTCCATAGTAGGAATAAAGAATACTATGGAAGTCAATGGGGCCTCTGATAGGTTTGGTTACAAACATTCCTTCCTTTGTGTTCATCAGAAAAAAGAAATTTATACAGGTTATAACAACATGAGAGTGAATAAATGATCACAGAATTTTCATTTTTGGGTGAACTATCCCTTTAAAGGCATTTACTGAACATCACAAATGTAGCCCGTAACTATACATGTGATATTGTCAATTTAAAGAAAATAATCCTAGTCTAGTAGGTAATACTTTAATCCATGTCGCTCTGAAACCTTCCTCTTTGCTTTTGTAGTAATCTATGCATTTGCCATCTAACGTCTATGCAAATGAACTCTATCTAGGCACAGTTTTACTGCAATAGTCACCTTTGTTACTTACAAAATTGGATTTGCTAACATCAAGCACTTCAAGTGAGTGTACCAAAAGAAAAGATGAATCAATATGGGCTCATAAAGGGAACGTCTCGGTTACGGATGTAACCCTCGTTCCCTGAAGGAGGGAACGGAGACGTCACGTCGTGACCGACGAATTGGGAACTCGCTTAGAGAGACCAATCTGCTTCGAATACTACTAAAACGCCAATGAACTTGGCATTGAGATATTTGCATAATGCTGGCGCCGCCCCGCCAGGTGCGTATATAAGCAGCAGGTGCAAATAGGGAAATTAGCTTCTTTTTCGCTGAGAAAGCCGGAAAGTGTGACCGGCCGTAACAGCAGGTGGCAGCACCTGTGGCGACGGGACGTGACGTCTCCGTTCCCTCCTTCAGGGAACGAGGGTTACATCCGTAACCGAGACGTTCCCTTTCAGTCGGTCACTACGACGTCACGTCGTGACCGACGAATTGGGAATCCCTACCAAAACGCCACTAGGGGCTGACCTCTTCCAGTGTCTGCGTAAAGCCCTCCGGTTCCACTTAAGGAGGAGGAGATAGGTTTTAAGGCAGAAGGCCGGGCACTAGATGTTCCATAACCCCACAGTAGTGCCAGCGACTGGGAAGCGCCCTACCTGAGCGGGATAGGAACGCTGCGGAAGCCACCGCCCCTCTTAAGGGCTAATGGTGGGCGAAAGTCAACCGTAGTTGAGGAATAAAGACAGCCGTGGCTGTGTAAGCAAAGCAGTGCTCTGCTAAGGGAAACGTGGGCTGGTAGGATTAACCCCACGGAAAAATACTCACAAAGGAACCCGGTGGGACACAATGTGGAGCCCGAGCCAGACACATAGGTTCGCGAGGATACAGCTAGTGAAAGGCTGACAGCCAATGCTCCGCAACAAAGGCTGCCAGGCAGCGGAGGAAGAACAATTCAAACCATTACGCATTTTTGTTCTGAAGGCCTTCCATACTGACACAGTTATGAAGCGTCAGTTGGAGGCTGCAAGCCGACTTGCGAGTCTGCTCTCCGTGCCCTCCCTGGTGAGGAAAGAACACGAGAGGATACAGGCTCGATACGAACACTGTAAAATCTAATGAACGTATTAGGTGTCGCCCAACCAGCAGCTCTGCAGATGTCTGTTAGCGAGGAACCACGAGCTAAAGCCCAAGATGAGGCAACGCTCCGTGTGGAGTGCGCTCTCAATTTAAAGGGGCAAGGAATACCCTGAAGATTATAAGCCAGGGCGATAGTATCAACTATCCAAAGAACAATCCTCTGCTAGTGACAGCTTTCCCTTTCTGCTGGCCACCATAACAAACAAAGAGCTGGTCTGAGGTCCTGAGGCTTTGCGTGCAAACCACGTAGAGTCGCAGTGCGCGTACGGGGCACAACAAAGCCATGGTTGGGTCTGCGTCCTCCGGGGGCAGCGCTTGCAAGCTCACCACCTTATCTCTGAAGTGAGTGGTGGGAACTTTGGGCACGTAGCCTGGTCTGGGTCTCAGTGAGACAGCAGGACCAAACTAAAAGCACGAATCGTCAACAGAGAATGCATGTAAATCCCCTACTCTCTTCATGGAGGCCAATGCTATCAGGGTCAGAGTTTTCATTGATAAAAACATCAGACTCGTAGACTGCAAAGGCTCAAAAGGGAGACCTGAAGGCTTCAGCACCATGGACAGGTCTCAGGAGGAAAGAGGGAGGGCGCGAGGGGTTTAGCCTGCGAGCGCCTCTTAAAATGTAATAATTAAATCATGCTGGCCAACTGATCTGCCGTTGATAAGTGAGTGATGAGCAGAAATAGCGGCGATATCAACTTAAATGGCGGAGGGACAGCCTACCATCTAACCTATGTTAAAGACATAAAAGCACAATGTTAATGGGCATTCTCTGGGGTCCTCGCGTTGCGAAGAGCACCGGGTGACGAAAAAGGTTTCATTAAGCGCGTAAGCCCGTCTTGTGGACGGTGCTTGAACCGCGTCGATGGTGTTAGATACCGCTTGCGATAAATCACCTAAACCTTGCGCGCGCTCAACGACCATACATGGAGATCGCACAGGTCGGGCGCGAGTGCCAATGTGCCCGCTCCTTGAGAAAGAAAGTCCTTCCTCAGGGGAATTCGCCAGGGAGGGCTGTCGCGAGGAGCATTAACTATGAAAAACCAATTCTTGGTCGTCCAGTACGGACGATTAATAAAGGCTCTCCTGGTCCTGCCTGACTTTGCACAGTGTCTGCGAAATAAAGTTCACTGGAAGGAATGCGTATTTACGCACCCCCCACGGCCAGCTGTGTGCCAACGCATCCACGCCGAGGCTGCCCTCGGTTAGTGAATAAAATAGGCGACAGTGGGTATCGTCCGGCGACGCAAACAGATCTATCTACGCACAACCGAACTTCTTCCAAATTAGCTGGACCGTCTGGAGGTGGAGTCGCCATTCGCCGGGGGCGCAGCTCGGGAAGCGCGTCTGCCGCTGTACTGAGCGAACCCGGGATGTAAATGGCACGAAGGGACCTCAGATGCTTCTGACTCCAAAGGAGGAGATGACGAGCGAGATGCGACAGGTGACGAGAGCGCAAAACCGCCTTAACGGTAAATAACGCAACAGTCGCAATGTTATTGGTGTCGGCTAATACATCCTTCCCTCGCATCTCCATAGCGGAGCGTACAAGTCCCAGATATACAGCGCACCGCTCGCGGCAGTTGGGGTGCTATGCACACCCCTGAGACTGCAAGCCCGTCATACGTGGCTGATCATCCCGTGCTGAGGGCATTGCAATATACAGAATGCCAGGAGACCCCTCAGGGGCATATCTTCTATCGAAATGCCGGGTCTACCACGGGGAAAAATTTAAATGACACGCAGGTGCAATGTTTACACAGTGTATGTCGGTGTGCCACGCTCTCCTCGAGACTCGATCGTAAGCCAACGCTGAAGCGGTCTCATATGAAGCAGCTCGGGCGGCGTCACAGCCGCAGCATGCTGTCATATGTCCAGGAGCTTCTGAAATTGTTTCAGAGGGACCGCGTACTTCCCTCGAATTAAACCGAGGCAAGTCAGAACTGACTGGTTGCGCGCTCTTGTTAAACACGCCAATTAGTCGATCGAGTCTTATTTCCATACTGAGAAAAAGGATCCTCTGCACGGGGCAAAGTTGCTCTTTCCCAGTCGACCTGAAGACTTAAACGAGCGAGATGCCAAAGCATTAACTCTCTGTGTTCGCGCACGTCTGCCAAGAAAGGGCTATTATAAGTCGACGTAGAAAAAAGCAGAATGCGAACAACGCTCTCTCTCTGACATTTTAATGCCGTGACTAGCACATGGAGACACGGAGAGAGAGAGAGAGAGACAGCTCGAATGGTGTACTTCGTATTAATATGCCCACCCCACGACGCAGAGCGAAAAACGGTCTAAAGCGAGGGGAGATGGACACATAAAGTACACGTCTACAGGTCTAAGGCTGCAAACCGATCTGAATATTGAAATACGAGCCTCGGCGTTATCATCCAAAAAGAACACCTTCGTAGAGCCGGTGCGTAAATCAAATCGATCGTAACCCGCCGCGTATTTTGGGTACTATGAGATAAAGGCTGGAAAAACCCTATCATCATCATCTCGGTAAGAGGGACCGGCTCGAACATCCTTCGCCAACAGGATATCGACTTTTGCACGCAGTACATGTGCATCGGACGCTTTCACTACAGTGAAACGAAAGCCCGAATTTTGGGGTGTGCCGGATTCGTAACCGAGGCGGATCGTGCGTAAAACCCAACGAAACGGGCTGGGAACTGAAGCCAAGCACCCAGGCACCGTACGAGGAGAAATAACGACACTACCGAAGTACCCGCGGTGGGGCAGCGAAGCGAGACAGGTGGGACTGCCGGTGCGTCTGCTGTGACAGCATAAACATCTACAGTATGTGTGTGTGACACTGACCTGAGCCCGCTGAGGGTGACGGTCGTCTGGTCTCCTCTGCGGAGAGCGCAGACTCCGATAAGGGTGCTGGTGGTCCAGTCTCCTCAGCGGAGAGCTCGGACTCCTCAGGTCACCCGCTGGCGATAGAGGAGAGGTAGGGTGAGCTGGTGTGTGCCCGCTCACGGCTCTCTCGATCCTCTGGAGACCTGGAGAGGGAAGAGGAATGCACTCTATGTGTGGTTAGTGGGTACCGGCTAAACAGCCGGTGGAACATATGCAAACCAAGGATTTTCCACCCGACCCTCTATCGGGGGAAGGAGCTCCATCTCCTGAAGAGTGATCCTCTGCCAATCCGGGTCGCCCTTCACTGGCCACTTAAACTCCCGATTTTCACGGGAAGCGGCTAAGCGGGCGGGGCGAGCTGCTGACGACCGGTTCCCCTGCGCTGCCGAGATGGGGTCCGAGGAGGGGAACGGAGGTGGTCGCCGCAGGACGCCGACGGCGAGAGGCAGACTGAGGAGCCGGCGTGGTGGACCAAGGGCAGCTCTGTTCCGCCGGGGCATGACCTAGGAGATCGCCTCAGTCTGTGCAGCGGAGCTGTACGACTCCCCTGGCTCGCCGAAGAGGCCAGTCTGTGAGACAGGAGCATTCAAGTTGTTCTCGTCTGCGTCCGTCATGTCAGCCAGACACAGCCAAAGGTGGCGATCTTGAACCACTGAGGTGGACATCGCACGACTGAAGGTCGCGGCCTCCCTGGTAAATCCTTTGTGAGCCTGCAGCAACGTTATTACGTGCAGGGCTGAAGCCGCCTCTCCGGCATGCCTGATGGGCAGCGTCCGTAACCGGACGACTGTCTACAAACACGGGAGGGAAGGGTTGGGTGGTCCCTCCAGGAACGCATCCCGCTCCACTGAAGGGGTCCCCGCCCTTAGCGGCTCCGTTGGTGAGGGAGGTGAGGGGTGAAAGCTGAATGGCCGGACGGCCGCAAATCACGTCAGCTCTTCGTGCCGTCGGGGAAGAAAGGCACAGGAGGAGAGGACCGAGAGGCCCGAGCAGCTCCGAAGTACCAATCATGTGGGCGGGACGGTTCGGGCGGAGAGGGGTTAACCTTTCCAACTCTACCGTCTCCGCCGCTCGCGGGCACGGCCGCCATCTCCGGAACGACTCTGCCTCGGAGGAAAAATGGACACCCCTCTGATGCTGCAGAAGTGACGGGACCAGCAGGAGGTCCAATGGATTCGGCAGACATCGTAGAACACGACTCTGCAGTCTCCACCGGAGCCTCAACCGGCTGAGGATGAGAAGGCCGGTAGGTGGAGGACGCATCCTCCGTCCTACTCAGCGTAGTGACGCGAAGGGCGCCTTGCGAGCGCTTGACAGCCGCACCATGGCGGCGTCAGCACTGCAAAGGCGCGGACAGCGTTCCCGTAGAAACGACAGTCGTCTCCGCAATCCAAGAGGGTTATGCTCTCACAGAGAGAACAGAAACTCTCCACGAACGCAGCCCCGGAGTGCTCGATGCCTGAGCACGAAGACAGCGCTCGTGACCGTCACTGGAACCCTTATACTTCTCGCATCCAAGATCGCACGGGCGAAAAGCTATCCTGAAAAGGACACTGATCCCCGCATATACGAGAGAGTGGCTGCCTTTAACAAGGCACAAAGCTCTCTCGTATCACTCTTTTAGGGAAATTCACTCAGATGCTTAGTTGATGAGCGCACAGGAAGGCAACGCACACACTAAACTCAAAACAATAAACAGATGTAGAGCCGTGGAATAAGCGAAGCGTCCTCTGTGATACTGCTAGTTCAACCAACTTCAGCAATCAAATCCCAACAGAGTAAAGTAGCTTCTCAGTAGCAGATACTGCAGGCTTTCGAAGCGAATAAAAGCTAATTTCCCTATTTGCACCTGCTGCTTATATACGCACCTGGCGGGGCGGCGCCAGCATTATGCAAATATCTCAATGCCAAGTTCATTGGCGTTTTAGTAGTATTCGAAGCAGATTGGTCTCTCTAAGCGAGTTCCCAATTCGTCGGTCACCACGTGACGTCGTAGTGACCGACTGAAAGGGAACTAATGGTAAGCATTAATTCCATATTCAGATAAAAGCAGAAAAGTGCATTTTTGCATTAATGTCCTTAAGGAAAATCATATTTCTTTCAACTGTGCAATTTTGATGAAAGCGGTTAAAAGCATCTACCCTGTTTCCAAAGGCCCATTTGTGTCAAACTGGACAAAAGTTGAGCTAGAACTAGACCGAGTGTTCAGTCTCCATTAAAATGTGTCTGTGAAACCACGCTAATGCCTCATAATGTAATTATGAGGGATGTGTATTTGCAAGGTCATCACTGTACAATACATATAGCTGTTTATTGCTTTATTTTTTCCTATAAAAAATTAATCTTGCTGTGTAGCACCTGGGATATTCTGGTAAGCGTATCACATATTCATAACTCACCAGAAAAATGAAAACTTCCATTTGAATTTATTATCAAAGGTATTTGCATTGCACTGTTCAAACTGAAATGTATTACGTGCATATTAAGAACACTTTTATTTACTTAGGCAATATTAAAGATATCAAGACGGTATTTTGACAGAATGTTCTTTACATTATGTAGGATATTTTTTTTTATGTAGAATGACTTTGGCTGGGTCTTTACAGACTGGGATCATATTAAAAGAAAATTAAAAAGTAAAAGTCTAAATGTAAAAAATGTGCACTTAAAGCTTGATCATGCTCAAGCTTTAAATGTGGCCCACTAACCAAGTTGGGTTCAATATTTTGCATGTATGTAGCTCAATCTATGCACTGTCCTCAAAATAATTATGCACAAATATAATTAGAAATGCCATCCCTGTAAATAACTGGATGTTGCAGGGTGCAGAGGAATGAAACGCACCTGTGAAAGCTCCTCCAGGCTCCGGGGAGCGAGCAAAGAATGGCTGTGAATGCCAAAGCTGAGAGAAACGAGTAGAGGGAAAGATAGAGCAACCCCTCCATCCCATCATAGCACAGGCCCTTCAATGAGTCAACATAATCCTGTGAAAGAAACAGATGAGGTGAGAAGAACAGAGTAGAGTGAGACAGTTTGTTTTACAATAAGATGCAGCTCATTATCCTCAATTACTTGTAGTCAGGCTGAGCTGGAGAATAAGTTGCTATGGTTACCTTGTTCAGCCCTCTGCAGTTAAGAAGAGCTACAAGCTGATGGAAGTTGCCTTCAGTAGAGTTAAGGATCTGCTGTACCTCCCTGAGTGACTTCTAAAGAAAAATGACACAGCAGGCATGTTGACAGCATGTTGTATCCTATCTACTTTAGCTATTTTAGGCCTCAGTAAGCAATAAAATTGCAATTTTAACACACCTCTGCCTTTGGAAACCGAGGAAGGGCATCTCTCTCCAGATTGGACAGATGGGAGTGAATGCTGGACAGTGCTCTCTGGGACTGGGTCAGTAGCTTTTTCCAGTTTAACAAACAAAATTATTGCTGATTTCATTAAAATACTTGATTTCACAAATTTAAACTTGTAATTGCAACTACTTAAATGCATACTTTGAATTTTGGTATAACATTGTTATCTCTTTATAATTTCATTAATCACATTGCTTTATTCATTTTTAGCCTATACTACCAAAAAGATTCTAGGTCTTGTTGACAAAATCATGATTGTAATGTCATAATCCTCCTCATCCCACTGTGAATCGCATAAATTGCATTGCTTTTTAATCTGTGATTTGTGGTATTATTATAATTCTTTCTATTTAAGGAAATAATTACAGATTTTTGTATTTCCTATGACATCACTGTCTGCAGCATCACATAACAAGATTGTGCACCTGCTGAAATGGGCTGTTCATTCTCCTGTTGCAGGTTAAGTAGTAGTCCAGGATTTCTAATTAAACACAAGGGAGAGAAAAAATAACATAACATTGAGCGGCAAAGTAATGCGTGTGTGTGCGTGCACGTGTGTGTATATGTCATAGGCAAAGAGAGATGTGTGTGTGTGTGTGACAAAGAGCTATACAGCACCTGTACTTGTCTTAGAGTTGAAGTGAGTGGAGTTCAGAACAAATGTGTTTGGGTCAAAGCAGAAATCACTTAGAGCCTAAAAGAGTCAGAAAAAGGAGAAAGGCAATCTGTAACTTTTTTAGTGCAAAACATTGATTTGTAAATGTTGAAAGGAAGGAAAGAAAGAAAACAAGAAAGGCGGCAGCATAAAAGTGAATACAGCAGAGAGTGGCACAGTGACCAAGTGACATACTTATCTCAGCTTCATTGAGTGCTATTGATCTACAGCATCCACTGACACACATAAATCATCACCTCATTCTCAGATTTCTTTCTTTCTCATCCCTTTCTTATCTCCTGCAACATAACCAGTCCTACCATCACTTTACCGTCTGTCTCTCTCTCTCTCTCTCGTTCATTATCAAAGTGAAAAAGACTCAGTATTACTAAGAGCCTCACAAGAGGACTGGAGAGAGTGCAGAGAAGAGAGAGACAGATGATATAAAGAGCAAGTATGTGTGTGTTTGTATGTGCTAAAAAGGGAAGCGTGAGGCAATTGTTCCTGTTGGCTGCATCTGGACAATGAAACTCTTGTTTGGAGAGCCAGCAACTGACATCTCTTCCTGTCACATCTTTCTTTCTTTCTTTCTTTCTTTCCTTTCTTTCTTTCTTTCTTTATGTATTTCTGCAAAAACATTACTATTATCATACATTTTTGTATTAAAAGCTTTGGTAACACTAAGGTTACATTTGTAAACATAAGTTAAGACCTTTGTTAACATGAATGAACAATGAACAATACTTATTACTGCTTATTACTAATTAATCTAGTTCATGTTAATTTCCGCATTTATCAATACATTTTTAATTTAACCCCTTCAGACCCTGCTTCTACTGGAATGGACATCACATGTTTTGTGGTTCAAACCAACAAAAAATGCTGATCAACCACTCATATTAAGGCACACTGATTTAAACGCCTGAAAAATCTTGTCTAAAGTGGTTAAATCAAAATCTCCTAAACCACTTGTCTTAACATTAACAAAAATGAATAAATGCTGAAAAAAAAAAATTTGTTCATGTTAGCTAATGCATTTACTAATATAAACAAAAACCCTTTAAAGTGTAACCATTATGATTTATATTTTGTTTTCATTAAAAATATCTGAACTTCCTTAAAATGAGATACATTTACTGGAGTAGCAAAAAGGAAGATTTGTTTTCTGAGAACTTATCTTGAAATAAGTTTACCTTGAGAATAATTCTAAATATGTTTATTCAAAATAACAAAAAACAACCTATTTGCCACCGGATTAAAGTGGACATAGAATGATTGAACGGGGTATTTATCCTTGTTCTGTGATGTGACATGTAGACAAAAATGTTTTTGTTTGGGTCTGTAATGCCTTAGAAGCTTCCTAAAAACCTCTTTCAGATAGCTCTATTAGCGTGGGGCATTTTAAACAAGTGGTTTTACACCTATTTGGCTCCCCCTACTGGCTTAACTTGCAATCTCATTACTGATTGGCTGACTTTGCTGCCACTCAAAAAATGTAGCCAATTATTTTAAAGTGGAGGGGCAGTGAGAAGCCGTTTTCTGACTGACATTTCTAAAAGAGGAATTACTATGAGACTGAGATGTTTAGCATGTCTAGCACTTTTTGTATGTTCGTGAATGCGAGTAGACTACCATTATTCAACAAAGACAAGGAAAAAATGGTTTTTCATTCTCTGTCCCCTTTAAGGAAAAATAAAAGTAATTTTATTAACAAGATATATTATTTGCAAAAAATGTATTATCTATAAGAATTAACAATCTTTTTTTCTGTCTTTATCTCTCTCTCTAAAACGTCCACTGAAAATAGACTATTAGTGCCATCTTTTCCTTAACATCACTTTCTTCTTTTCAGATTCTGTTGCTCTTAAAACCTCTTATGCTCTTTAACTCAGCATCTCGCCCCCCACCCCCCCCCCCCACCCCACACACACACACACACACTTTAATCCCTGCCCTATTTTCTCGGCTTTTTGGGATGGTGCCAAGACTGCTGAGTTCCCAGAGAGGACAACCATTTTCCTCTATAACACACGCACTTACTCTCTCTCTCTCTCTCTCTCTCTCTCTCTCTCTCTCTCTCTTCATTCTTTCTTTCATAAGCGCACAATAAGTGACTGCATCTTGGCTGGTCTGACCTTTTAAAACTTTAAAAAGTCACATTCACAGAGTTTTGGCTTTTAGTTAACACAAATGTCCCTTAAAGTGCACAGACACACATATTCATTGACACACACACACAGATGGCTGGCTTCTGGATGTCCGCCTGCAGAAAACTCATTGTTTTTCTTTCAGGGTTGACGCTTCCTGAATACTCACAACCACAGTGGCTGTCTCAAGTCCAAGAGAACCCCAACTCAGAAACAGAGCCAGCCAGGTCAGCACTGTCATCCTGCAAATACACACAAACACATTTTCAATTGTCTGCCTCTCTGTGGACCACAGCAAAAAATAAACTGCTCTTTAAACCTTAAGCATTTCTAATTTAAGGATTTCATCCTGATAAATAATGTTTTAATCTTTTACATTATGCAGCAAATTATGTGTAAGTTTTAAATGAGTAATGTTTGTACTAGCAAAGTGCAATACAAAAATCTGCATACTACTGCACTACATAAGCCAACTAACACTTTAGTGCAGATCAGCAGGTACTCACAGGATAAGTAGCCAGCGGGCCTGTTTGGCCAAACCAAGAAGAATAAAGAAACACACCACCAAATCCAGCAAAAGCAACAGCACGTATGACAGCCACCTTAACAATAAGCACAACATGTTTTCAGAACATAAAATACAGCCAGGTTCCCAAATCTTGACTAACATTGTAACAGGGCTTTACACATACTGACTTTAAAGGTAATAATATGAGACATTCACTTATATATTTAAATATATAATTGTGTGTTGCCTGTGTGTGTGTATACAACCACCCTGTAATGATAAAAATCTGGCCACCCCTTTAACTCTTTCCCCGCCATTGACGAGTTAAAGGAATAGTCTACCCTTTTGCCATATTAAACTATGTTATTACCTCAACCGTGACGAATTAATACATACCTATCTTTTTTCAATGCGTGCACTGTACAGCGCGTTGTGAATGTGTTAGCATTTAGCCTAGCCCCATTCATTCCTATGGTACCAAAAAAAAGTTTTATTTTGTGGCACCATACTTACTGGTATAACTCCTCATGTAACAGTCTTTAAATAGGGAAAACACGGAAGTGTTTGGTGGCTTCCCTGTTCGGTACCATAGGAATGAATGGGTCTAGGCTAAATGCTAAGACATTCACGACGCGCTGTACAGTGCACGCATTGAAAAAATATAGATATGTATTAATTTGTCTAAGTTGAGGTAATAACATAGTTTAATATGGCAAAAAGGTAGACTATTCCTTTAACTTGTCAATTAAGAGAAAACGCTTCCCTGCCAATGACGAGTTTTTCCACTATTATCCACCAGGTGGTGCTCTTACCCAACTTAGAAAACCCTGAAGTATTTCCTTAGGGAAAACAGTTCAAACTCTGTGTATGTTTTGAGGATCGCTCTGAATCTGATCTCTATCAAAAGTCATTCACAAAACCACAATTATCTAAGCTTTTTGCTCAAAATTTTGTATTTTTTAATAACCTACCCATAATTGAGAGGTAAAAAGAGAACAAATGAAGCATTTTTTTTTTTTTTGAAAGCAGAGGGTCCGTTCTTTCATTTGATATATTCTATGTTAATATATTTAAAGAAGAAAATTTTCTGGAAGGCATTAAACTTTTGTGAAAATTATAAAAATGCTTGTGCTGGCTGCCAACTAAAAAAAAAACACTGGTGGGGAAAAGTTAAAATCTCGAACACCTTAAGAATCTCATAGGACAAGCAGTTCCCTTTGCACAGGCCCTGCCCACAACCGTTCAAAGACCACAGATAGGTCAACATTTCTAATTTAAATCTTCTTTATGTAATGCATTACCACACATGCATTATGAACAATGAAGTAAGGTGATTGTCTTATTAAAAACAATGTATATTTTTAGGTACCTGAATCTTGACGGATAATGGGGGTTCTTCAGACTAACATTACATTTAGAAAAGTTGCCATATTAGGTGAACTTTAAGTATTGTTAATAGTAGTACTGTGGTCTCGTACAGTTTAACAATATACACTATTCCCTGTATCTCCAGTAGTTCCTCACCTGTAGTCTTCATTTACCATGAGCGTGTTGGCTGCCCAGCCTGGAGCGAATGGCACAGGAACGTTATTGGAGGATGGACTGAGGGTTAGGGTCACAGATGGTGGAGCTGGGGTCAGGGCTCCCACTATGCTTTCACTTCCATTGGCCCTGTAAATTCCATCATTGACAGGTATCAGACCTTTTCCCAATGTCAGGTTGGAAAGGAGAGACACCACCCGCTCTGACAGACGCCTGCAGGAGCGCGTGGGTACGAGAGCTGGTTTATGTCCTCCAAACACCTCCTCCATGGAGGTCAAGGGACCTGAGATAGATTGCTGCAGCCCGGTCACAGTGTCTGAAACCTGGGTGTGAAAGAGAAGAAGAGAGAGGAGTCATGATCGAGCTTGAATAATGCACAATATAAAAGTACAGTATAAGTAAAGTAGGTCATGAAATCAGATTGGCACATATATATTGATTGACAGTATGAGCAACCAACCAGTCAATATTTAAAGTGGATTTTATCTGTCGCTCTCTAACACAAATGTATTCAAAGCTTCTCTCTTTCTCTCTCACACACACACTCATACTTAGTTCATGCAATCACAGTCATAAATTCATGTACTGTGTGTGTGTACTGAGCATGCTACATTTCTTAAGCTTTTGGTCCCCTGAGGCTCCAAAGGAGATTGATGCAAAAAGCTTTTGTGTATGTAGGAGTGTGTGTGTATGTGTGTGTGTTTGCATTCTCACCAGTAGATCGATGGAAGCCAGCGTGTAATTGGCAGTGAGCAAAGATGAGGTCAACTGATACATCCCATCGTTCGCCTCACTGTTGCCGTAGAAACCAACGCCTATGGCAACACTACAAAAAGCAGAAATATGAAGAAAGAATAAAAGAAGAGGAAAAACTCAGAGGAATAAGAGTGTGGGGGTAACACAATGAGTCATTTTTAATCTAGTTTTATGCACATATTAAATGGCATGTTCAAACAGAGAACACTAGAAAAGAGTATCTGAAGATCCACACTGTGCCTACCCTGTGACACTTTAAAGGGGACATATCATGAAAATCTGACCTTTTCCATGTTTAAGTGCTATAATTGGGTCCCCAGTGCTTCTATTAACCTAGAAAATGTGAAAAAGGTCAACCCAGTTACTTAGTTTTGGTAAACCATTCTCTGCAAGCATGAGAAAAAAATTGGTCATTGAAATTTGGTTCTCCTTGTGATGTAAGAAGGGGATAATACCGCCCCTTAATTTGCACTATCCAACCACGGCACTGCCATTTAATGCAGAGATCAGCTAAAGGACACATTTTTGCACGTTTGACACAAACAGTACAGTTTTGCAGAAGGGCAACCTTGCAATCTCTCTAATAAAGCCAATAGGAACTTAAACTGCAATTCATCGACTGTCCGCTAGAGGCTGGCTCCAAAAGGGAGTCAATTCCCATAGACCAACATGTCAAAATGCCCAACTTTACAGTAGAAAATAATATGTTTACAGCCTGGTACAAAATGTATATAGTGTTCTATATAGCTAATTTTGCCCTTCATGACAACTGTGAGCCGGGTACATATTTTGTAACTCATCTGTTTAAATCATATTAAGCCTTAAAGTTCTGCATAATTAAGGGCGTGGCCACTTGAGTGATGGGTGAAATGCCACTGCTGTCACTAAAGTTGAGCTAGACGGGCGTGGTTTCAGCAACCAGCCACCTCAGATTTACCCATTTTTGATTATCCACGAGTGATGAGCGGTGACACGCGGCCAAGATGGCGACGGCAGGCACCGCCTACTTTAAACTTCAAAAAAGCTATGGGTGACGTCACAGACACTACATTAATATTATTAATTTTGCTTACACCTACAAAGTGGCATTTTTAACATGCTATAATAAATGATCTATATGGTAGTTTGAGCTAGAACTTCACATACATACTCTAGGGACACCAAAGATTTATTTTGCGTCTTTAAAAAGTCTTGTGAAATGTTCCCTTTAAATCCAGTTTCAATTACATATATCTCTCATATTTACGTATTCAGATTAAGGCTTGGGCCGAATGTTTGTTAAATCCTTTCCACCCGCCAAAAATAGTAACACGCACGCAGTCTCACTAACAGTTTGACCCAGATTAAGCCAAAGAAACACAAGCGTGCATCTTTGTGTCCGGCACAGTAATTCATACATTTAGCATTGCTAACAAAGGTACAGCTGCTCTCTATATGTATATATATGAATCATCTGCACTGTTTATCAGTGTTTAGCTTTAAAATATTTCAGAAAAGAGGTCAGCATAAATAAGAAGATGGTGATGTCATCCCGACAGGTCCATAGGCATAACATGTGTCACATTTGAATGTCTGCATCATGACATCACACAAAGAAAGGCAATTATTACTGATTTATGAAATAACTTCTAATTGAGCTTAATTAAAATTAAGAACAAGTATTATATTTTAAT
Organism: Paramisgurnus dabryanus; assembly: GCF_030506205.2. Taxonomy (NCBI): domain Eukaryota; kingdom Metazoa; phylum Chordata; class Actinopteri; order Cypriniformes; family Cobitidae; genus Paramisgurnus; species Paramisgurnus dabryanus. The sequence continues at coordinate 21,462,105 of NC_133349.1, forward strand.
CTCTAATAAAAATGAATTAAATCTTACAGTGCTTTTACAAACATGGGCAGCAGTGTAAAGTTGTTCATTTGATAAGAAAAAGACCTCTGAATAGATACTGTAATCTAATGTGTGAATGTTAAATACAGTAGGGAACATCTGTCTCTCTTATAAGTACTATCCCGCTGGGAATGAATGGATGATGTCAGGTGCTAAATGTCTTCCGCCCTCTAAATGATTTAAATAGTTTGATCAGTTTAGTGGTCATAAAGGGAGTCATAATGGACTGCCATTATATCGAATTCACTCAAACAGCTTTATTTAATTATCCCTCTTTGTGCGCCACATTAGGAAAGGTTTTGAACAATGCGAGGGTGGGTATGATGACAAAATTGGAATTTCTTGGTTAACTATCCTTTCAAAGTCCCTTTTACATGAGCTTCTGTCATCATCAAATGTAAAACTTCTGCTCAGTAAAATAATAATCAGTGGCATTTGGAAATGACTGTCACGAACAGGTATTACCAACACAATATCACCGCCGTGACCGATACCCATGTGACACAACAGATGCCACGCCCCTTTCTGCTGCCGTATCCATGGCCACCGCTGGCATCGTCGTCCTCCTCTTCTTCATCTGCGTCCCTGCCCCCTTCACCGCGATGGCAGCAGCAGTAGTGGATGAGGAAGGAAAGAACGACAAGTAACGAGAGGAGGAGAGCGATGGCGGAAAAGCTGGAGAGGACCAGAAGAGTCTAAAGAAAGAAAAGAGGAGACATTGCCAGAATATGGATGGATTTTTTTCTTTTAACAATATTTTACATTATTATTTATTTTGGATAATGCATGCTCGTGATGTCACAGATCTCCAAAAAGTGAAACGATAATGCATGCTTGTGATGTCACAGATCTCCAAAAAGTGAAACGGTAACACTTTACAAAAAGTAAATGCATTAACTAAATGAAAAATAGAGTTTTTTAGCATGTGTTAATGTTCATTAATGTCAATACAGTTATTCATGTTAGTTCATGGTGCATTAATTAATTAATCCTAAATACATACACAAAATATACATAGTACATGATTACATAGTGCTTACACGGAAAGCAGTATGAAATGAAGGATGTCCCTTTAATATCACTAATAAAACATGGTTGTATTTTCTCTATTTTCCTCAATTACGTTTGCTGTATGATTCATACGTCAGTCCCACATATTGTGCATTCATAGGCTATACATCTGCAATCCATCTGGTCCCAATCCATCTAACTCAATTTCTCTCTCTATCAGTCTCTTCCCACTCTCCCCGTCCCCTGCTCAACACGCTTTCTTTCCTGCACACTCATCCCTCACTTCTCCCCTTTCATTCTTTTCATCCACACCACTGGATCTCTATTAATAATCTGTGACCTACTTAAATACATTCAGTGCTTTTCCCCTCTGTCTCTCACTATTCCCGCTCCTTTTATCCAAATTGTTCATTTTTCCGCTCTTCAAATTCCCACTGTTCAATTCTTTCTTTTGCATTTACCTCACCCTCTCACATTCACCCGTTTTCTACCATATCAATTTCTCTCTCTCATCATCTCCCCCTTATCCTGTAAACCTATTCCAGCTTCCATCCTATAATCTGGCTTTGTCTCTTCCTGTTTTCTCCGTTTGTGGTCAAGCTGGGAATTTCTATTGCTGCCTGTAACTTTACTACAGTCAGTTTAAGGAAGCAAGCTGAATGCAATAGTTTTTGTTACATTGTTTAAATCAGGGGTCTCCAACCTTTTTGTGAGCAAGGGCTACCACAATGGCTAAAACAATCTTGAGGGCTACTTTTTAATATAATCTACTCAAATTTTTTTGTTTCACTTGTTGATTTCATTTTATTTTACTTGTTGATATGTTTTAGTATTGTTTAAAATGTTAAACCAAGCCAAGCTACTAAAAAATATGTAATAAATAAATATTGCAATTGAAGTGCAACTAATACGTTGGAGACCCCTGGTTTAAACTATGGCGTGGTACTAAAGCATTGCATTAACAGCACAAATGTTGTGGGTTCAATTCCAGAGAACACAAATACTTTTCAAATATATAATGCATGCTTTGGATAAAAGCATCTGCCAAATGCATAAATGTAATGTATAAGCGATGCAGGAATGTACGGTAATGCAAATATGGATTTTATAATCTGCTTCTTACATCAGTACATCATGCTTTTAGTCTGAAACATCAAAGTCACTACAAATCGTCAAAAAACTGAACATCAAAGAATATTAGATACAAACTGATGTTTATCAAATCACCGAAAAGCAATAATAGCGATTTCTTCCAAGTAAATCAGCCTTCTAACAGCCCATGACTGCATCAAGCCAAGAGCAATTCAACATTTCATCGATCGTTTGGTTTCTATTTCTGCTGCTTGTTTCCAGCATTGGTTGAGGCGCAGTGAAAACCCACAAAATCCCAAACCACAAACATGAAATATGTGTGTCACATTGCACTTTAAAAAAGTAACATCTGCATATAATGCTGACAGCAATACCAAAAGTGTTGTATGGCAGTCCCTAAAATATGAGATATTTATAGAATATAATTTTGGGTTTACACAGAGATGCGAAAATATAGGGTGAGACAAGTGTGCTGTCAGGTGAAAATTGTCTGTGAGGTTGAGAAACAAGGAGAGGTCACGTGAGAATAAGTGAGAGTGAGAATTACCTGCTGGTACTCCCAGCTGTCTGGCGTGAACACACTATCTCGGATCTGCAGGGTCAAGTCTAGGCGGGGAATGGCATGGCATAACCGTACCCATACTGATGGGGTGTAGTTGGGGACAACTGCTATGGCAGCCATGTCTGCTGTCAACCACCAACCCCTGAAAGTGTCTGTAATGGTTGAGAAACATTTAAAAAAAGACACACAATCATGTTGAGCCAGACTTATACTTTCTGACATTAAAAAACAAGACAACAGTAGTATATAGCAGCTGCAGGATAACACACAAAAATACTTTCATTACAAAAACCTGAGTAACACTGACACTGCAACTAAGTGATACAATCATCAATTTAATGAGATGTTTCTTAGATGGCTATGATACTCAATAACTGTGTGCTCACACGAAAGGGTCTATACATAAGATAAAATAAAAACATTATTTGGGAGGTCATGTTACAACATAAATATGACTTCATGCAGGAGTGCAATCCAGAATCATGTAGGTCTCATGCAATGTAATAAATTTTTATTACAATTATGTGCTTATAATGGAATACTACACTTCAAAATTATGATGACATCATCGCAATGCATTTGCATCTTATTTTTTATGACCTGGTGGTTTCAAATTCTAAGGTCATGATGTCATCATCAGATTTTATATGTGCCAGTATGACCTCATCTGTGCTGTCTCATTATTACAGTACCTGTATATATTCTAATAATTTTATGAATTATCAGATGTAGCATTATCCATCATCATTATGACTTCATGTAGGGAATATACTGTACATCACAAACTGGTTATTATAACCTGATTATAGGCTGTACATTCTGACATCAATATAACCTCATGATGCGACTTTACATTCAAATATGTGAGCCTGCTGCAGAGGGACCACTCCCCTTAACAATGACTATCTGTGAGCTAGAAACATCTCACGTTTAATCTTGTTATCTATGAGGAAATATAACTCACTACAAGATAAAAGATAAGAAATCACAGGTCAGGAATTTAACCTTTAATGGGGAAGCATGCAATTTCTGCACTACTGCCTAAAAAAAAACATGCAAAAATGATATTTGCTATCGTGTACCGAACATTCAGTATTGCCCCTTCTGCTTTCTTGTTTAATATTTGTGCATGCATACAAACAGGCAGGGTAGCCCACACATGCACCCTGACAATGATCCACAGAGGTGCCCATTTAATGTTGACCACCAGACACTATTTCTCAACAGAAACCCTTTAAAATGTGAAATAAAAACTAAACACATTTTTAAATAATTTCTTTATAAATTCTTTAATCTAAATATGCTATCTGATCACTCCTATGTTGTAACAGTGAATATTTCACACATAAAATGTCGCCACCATTATTAAAACGCCTACAGGAATGTCTTGTGTGCTTTTGTTCACAATAATCTGTGAGCTCTTCATTTACTATCAGAGCAGACTATAAGCCTGCATTTAGTCAAGACAATAAGATGATGAATTGTGGTAATGTCTAGTTAATTTGAAACAGTGCAAGAACAGTTTAACAACCGAAACGTGACTCACTACAGGAATACTACAGGACATCTGAACATAATGCACTCTGTCAGCTTGTTATAAGGATGGCTTACATTGCATAACACAAGGAAAGTCTGGAGATCAAGGAAAAAATACAGAATTGTACAAATTTCTATAGCATCACTGTAGTTGTTCACGACAGCATAAATGCTCCTTTTCAGACATTACTAATGATGTCACTCAACAAAATTTTCAAATAGTGATGTAATGATTAAATAATCCAACAAAAATGGCGACAGATTCTTGTAATATCTTTAGAATACCCCTGTGTAGTCTTGTTAACTCACTTTGTCTGATTTAATTACAGAAAAACCCTGCAATTGACGTTGTAATCTAACACTTTGTTAAAACCAATCAAATAAACCAATTAATACGATATTGAAACTAAAAAATATTTTAAAAATTAAATGACTCAATCTCTGTCGAATCTCCAAAATCTCTGAGTTGCCTTTAATAGGTAATAAATCTGAAGTGCTCCAAAAAAAAGTAGTTAGTCATACAGCATGAATATTTAAAAGTGCTATTATAATACTCAATTTAACTAATGAGCTGACTGCTCTCAACACTTGACTAGACTTGCGGTTGCCCTGTAACTATAAAGCACAGATGTGACAGGATTAGATTTCCAAACCTCATCATCTGCACTGTTAAAAAATAGTGGTCTGTCTTTGTAATGGCATTTAAAACTGAAAAAAGTATTTTGATTCAGAATAACTGATAATTCATTAATGGCTGACCCAACAAAAAGTGTGGTCTAATGAGAGTTCATATAGATTACTGTGAGCCACTTCCATTTCGTTTTTACCTAAAGAAGCTCACATACAGTATTAGGGTATTTATAAAAAGACAACAATTCCATACGGATCCTGATCCAATATATAGGCTATACCTACACTTATCAGACATAAAAAAGGGCAAAAATTAGCACTGACTGAACTTGTGCACTTGAGTTCAGGAACCAATCGATATCTCTGAGTTATATTGTTTATGTCGGTCATGTCCAACAACATTCAGCGTACTGTCTGGACAATATGTTGAACATTCGTCTCATGATTCTCGTTAATTTTCACACATTTGGCAGACCACTGACATGGCAAATGAACCGTACGCGATAAACTGTACGTTAGATCATAAATTCAGCCCACCTTACTTTGCAGCTTTATGTGTGGTGCTTCCAGGTCTCTCACGCTCGCGTGTGCTTTTGTTTTCAATTATAGGCTTTCAATGTGGCCGTCGAGCCTTAAAACGCGCTGCATCCTGAGGGATCACATTTGCTGTATTGACCTGCTATATGAAAGGCAAAATTTTGACAGTTACTTTAAAGTTGAAGGTCAAGGCAAAATAAAGTCTTGTGGGTGAAGTATGTACTTGTGGATGGATGCGAAACAGGTCTTCAGAGAGAGAAAGCGAGAGAGGGAGAATCCTCGAGGGATGGTTCAGGTGATAGATGACTCTTTGTCCGTCAGTTTCTCTGTTTAAATCGCACCTAGTAGATGTGAAATCCGATGAGAACTTCATTCATCGTGACGGGTGTTTTGTATAGACTGAAAGATTCATTGAAACGACAAACTTCTTTCAAAATTCACATCAAGAAATCCACCGCTATGCTGTCGTCGGTGTCGCGTCCACGCGACATAAATGTTCAGTCTGCAGAAGTGGGAAATCCTTAATATCCAGAGCGAATAATATCCAGTTAGCGCGGTATGTCCTTTAAAATGTTTAACTACGGTTAAGTGTGCATTTTCTTTATTTTTCTGTTAAAATGTCGATTTATTTTTATTTTCCCCTTTATTTTAAACAGTCTAATAAAAGGGAATGGATGTCATATTAAGATTGGTGTGGTCCTGAGGGTCCCGTTGATCAGGACTGAAGTTGGCTGTGGTTCACTGTCTCTCTCTCTCTCTCTCTCTCTCTCACTCACTCACACTCTCTTTCTTTCTGTCTGTTTGTGCAAGGGATGGAAGGGATTTACACATGTACTGTATTTATACACAGCATAATATGCACTCGTTATGAGAAAGATTGAAATACGCATTTTATAAAAAGAACTCTCTTGTTAATAGAAGAGAGTAAAAAGGCAAAGATTTACACATATAATGTGTTCAGTTTAACATAAATCCTCAAGAAATATTTTGCTTATTTACCACATAAAGCAAATGCTAAGCAACAAAGATATGCCTCTATAGAGGTTTGACCGAGTTAGAGGGATTTAAAACACAATGAAAACAAAAGCACTCTAGCGAGGGATGGAGAGATGGGTATTTGTGTGTATGGGGAATATGGGGGGGTATGAATGCATGAGAGAGGGAGGGTAGTGTTGGTTTTTCTGTGTCACTGAAAGAAAAAGCGAGAGAGGATGGGGGAAGGGTGCTAGATAGAGAAGCACAGGAGGAGGGATGGAGACTGAGCACACCACCACTCATACACTTGCAGAGTATGCATGCATCCAAAAGGAAAGAGAAAATTATATTACGTATGCAAGACTTCCCCAATGATATCACGAGGAGTGCTGCTACTGTATCGCACAAAAAAGCGAAGCACTCATAGAAAGCAAGTAAAATAATCATAAAATGCATCATTCAGTTTGACACGCTCTTTGTTTTGAAATAATAGGTCTCGGGACATTCAAGAGACTAAATGTGTCGGCTGTTAAGAGCTGTTGGATCTTGAATAATTTAATGCTTGTGCTATAAAAACAGTTGAAATACATGCTGTTTTACTTATTTATATGCAGTCCACTTTCAACCAAAATTATACCATCATCCTCACATCCAATTCAATATGTGATATAAAATGACACGCCTTGTACAGGAATTAAAAATAGAAAAACAAAGATAAAGGTGAATGGCAGACTTCAAAAACTGGGTGCTGTGTGTATTTATCTAAACAATTAAAAAAGCAAATGCATAACACAAACCTCAAGGAAAAATACTTTTTTATTTGTATAGAGATGTAAAAATAAAATTGAAAGTGCACATTGTACTATAGTTCTACGATTCATCTGAATTGTATTCAGGTGTGCAAGATGTCAAGTAATATTACCTGAGCATTCAATATAGTTTTTGCATTAAAATGGGACCTTTATATATATAAACCATTAACCACGAACCATTTATTATTAAACCATATTTAGTAATAAATTATTAAACATAAAGATTACAGTTGAAGCAAAACCATTTAAGTCCGTCTGACATGTTTTCTTGTAAATGAGCATTTTTTTAACAGGCTCGTGTTTAGGTTTAGTAATTTAATTTCACTTTAATAGCAATGAAAAAGGTTATTACGGAGTAATTAAAATGCACCTTATTTTTTACAAATCTGACTTTAGTCATTTTATTGGTGTCTTTTGAGGCAAAACCCTCTAAGTACATCTACACTTCACTATTCTTTTTATGAATACAGTTAAAAGGTTAAAAAATCAGTCATTGTCCTAATATATTCGGTAAACCGAGAAAAAACTCTTAACTTCTGCGCAACATTTCTCATCCTATGACACTTCTGGGCACTTTGAGGACTTGCTGAAAAAATCACTGTGGCGTTAAACACAGATTATGGCAAACAAACCGGTTTTTGAATGGCCTGAGGCCGGAATTAAGCGTATTTGAAGTGAAAGTGTTTGATGAATGTATAATAAGTGCCAAGAGCATTCGGCCAGTATCATTATTACATTTTTGACAGAGGTGGTGTTTACATCTAAGCTGTTTAGTTACTATGAAATTACTAAATATAAAAATCCAGTCAAATGTTACAGAAGGACCAGTCCCTACTTTCTCTCACTAAAATGGTTATAAACATTGGTTTAAAAAAACTATGAAGCTAATATATTGACTTTGAAAATATGAATTTTTTTAAAGGCTAAGCTGCCATGTTTTGAAAAAACCTATTCAGCGCAACGCAGAATTTGGCATGAACCCAGAGTACTCCCTCCTCCTTAACTGTGATGGGTACCAGCCGAGGTGATGGAGTGGATTGATACTAGTGAAGGATAGCTATTTATACGAAGATTTATATTATAATGGTCTTTTAAAACTTTGTTAAATAAACTTCATTAAAAATAAATCCTTATATGATGTGGTTGTAATCACCATCCCTGAGTTTTGATTCTACAAAAACAAGAACGTTTACACATTTGGCAGCTGCACAACACATACAGCTTGGTAGAAACCGCTTTCAGTTTTAGGCTGACCGTTCACACAAAGATACAGTTTATTTACTTCAAGCTTTCCAAAGTTCACATCTTTGGCCAGTTTCACAGACCCTATTCCTTCAAACATCTTCTCTGTCATTTTCTCCTGTGGTTTGGCCAAGGTAAGATGGTACGAGGGGCTTCGTGAATGACGATGAAGCCAGCCCTTCTCCCTGAATACCTCCTGCAAAGGGGTATTCAGGCTCTGGATATCAGGGATGGGCTGAGGGGTTATGTGTAGAACAGTCCCATTAAAATGCTTAAGTTTTGGGGTGAAGGACACAGAAATAGGCGCTTTGTGAGAGTTTCTGACTGTGGTACAGAGGAGTTCAGAGGCAGCACTGACCTCCTCAGGGCTCTTGAGGACAAGCAAGGAAAGGGTAACGTGCAAGGTTGCAGGGTCGACCCATATCGGCATTGACTGGGGAACGTGAGAGAGAACTTTCCTCTGAACGCGATGGTAGGCCTGGAGAGCAGCGGGAGAGTCAACGCGAAAGCAGATAAAGTGGGTGGGTTTACGTGGTTGACGGGCTGATCTCGGCTCTTGTGGTATAGATGATACTGACTCTGCAACCATATCTCCATCCCAGCTGTCTTTCCATTCTTCCTCTATTTTAGGGTTTTCCTGCTGAGTGATGGATAGCTCCTCTGCCAGATGAGGCAAAGAATTTTCAGCAACCTCCATCTTTTTGTCTTCATTTTCAAAAAGTGCACTGTCTCCACTGACTTCATCATCAGCATTTCCGTCATCTCCCAGCTCTTGTTTGTTTGATGTAGATGCATCATCCTGTTCTTTAGAAAAATCAGAAGTTGTTTCCTCTAGATCATTTGAAACATCTGCTGCGTTTGTAGTCTCTTCGTGTTGCCCAGGGTCAGCTGTTTCTAAAGATTGAATCATTCCAATAAATGTAAAAATTTTATCCATTTAAAAGTTCAGATAATTCATGCATGTTCAATACCAGCTTTCTGACAAAGACTAGTAAACACAACATTGGTGGAAAAGACTCCCAACCAACATAAGACTCTTACCTTGTTGATTTTCACTAGCAAAAGGAGGCACGATGGTTTGCCCTGTGGAGCCGAACACCCTGTCAGTACGACTATCTCTGTCCCACACACGCTGGCCTTTGTAGCTAAAATATTGGATCCTATGACGGGGGAGAGCCAGTTCCTCAGAGAAGTCACAGTCGCATACCTTTCAAAAACATTATAAAGTCTTTAGTGCCCTGTAACTTAACTGGTAGAAATGCCGCTAGTAATACCATAAATCATAAAAGTCTAAAGCTGCTTATGGCTTTGATCATTTAGATATTTGACCACTTGCCTTAATTGATAAACTTTATATAGGATAATGTATCATATGAAGGTGTTACACACTTGAGTATCCCATGAGAAGTCAGAGAATGGGCGTTCCAGCACGCCAAGAAAACGATCCAGATGACCAACTATAAAATCAGCTGGGTCAGCTGTGGGGTCCCATATAATTCTCGAGATGACATCATCTGCAGTACGCATGCGTGGCTTTTTCATTCGCTCTGTGGCATAAAGGGCAACCATTTGTAATTATAAGCTGCACATTTTAAAGGTTAAAGTGTTTTTGCTTTTTGTCTACTGAAATTTCATTATTAAATCATCTGTAGTAACACACCTTCTCTATCTCTACTCATATGGTGCTTTTCTTTCTTATCCGTATGAATTTTTGTCCTATTTTTCGGGCTGATACCCTGCTTGTCTGTAACCATTTTGTCATCGTCCTCTGACAGTGTGGTTTGAGTACTGTAAAAAAGAAATGCAGCATGAAGTTAAAACAACTTGGGTTTAGCAGGTCAATTCAACCTGCTATTTTAAGCTTTGACTTGTTATAAATTGACATAACATATAAAAACAAGTTGAAATTGTTTCACTTAAATTGTTAAGTTGAAGTAACATAAAAATATATGTTGATTTGACATCATTTTCCACAGTGAGGGACATCAGACACACTATCTTAGAATATTATAGAAAATAATATAATATAATATTAGAAAAGAGCCAAGGCATTATTTGCTTCAGTTAATACACTGCTATCAAAAGAGAAATGACAAACCTGTGAGACAGTCGACATCTGTCTCCAAAATGACATCTGCCCAAGAGGAAGTGCCGGCAAATAGTGTCTTTGCTTGTTTCTTGTTTTGTCTCATCTAAAGGCAAGGGAAACAAAAGTAGAGTAAAGTCATAACATAGGCCTGTCACAAAGCAACCAGAACATTCAGCAATATACATATATTCATATACAGACAGCATACACAAGTCCTTAGTAAAAAGGCATTAGGAGTTAAAAGAGAAAAGAAGCGTCTTATGTTTCCTTTATTGATGGTATGTAAAGATGCGAGTGAAAAGTAAACCAAACTTGTAGGGCGTATAGGGATTTAAATCCATGTCTTCAACCCCACCCACCACCTACGCTTTAACACTGGTTTGACGTAATAAACAAACAAACCTTTAACCCTTACATCTACCTGAAAGAAAGGTACACCTTAAAACAAATACCTATTCAGGCGCCACAATTGAGCACAGATATTTTATCAGTCACTTTTGAATACTTTCGGATAAAAAGTTTTTAACTGAAAACAGTACAGTAACGGCTTTCCCCATAAGTACTGGTAAGATTAGTATTGCTGAGATGCAGATCTTGTTTATATTAAGAGTATGTACTGTGCTTCCTGCTCGTACAGTAAACAGGCTGATTAATATACGTGTGTATAATAAACTTACTGCATAGAAGTACCGCGAGAGCGATCCGAAATCTGTGCGTTCCAATAGCTCTCGCGGTACTTCGATGTCATCAGCCATAAAGTCTGCGCTGCGTCGCGTGAAGTGACGTCAAACACACCTGCTTTTGAAAGGCTTTTCACTGCCCTCTTCAGGTCATTTGCATAGTGAACAAAAGAACTAAACTATAGCTTCTAAATTTAACAAATACTTTTTGAACTGGGCTTTAACAAACAAGATTATGACCAAGTTAGACAAATTAGTAACTTTTAATTCTTTCTGAATTAGCGACAGGCGAAAATTCGTACTGAAATAGAGCAAACCTACAATTGACAGTCGCTGTAAATGATTAAACAATACCACACAAGATTTTATACGCATATTTTGCAATAATTAACCCGACATTACTTTAAACAGTCGACTTACCGCTTTGTATGTGTTTATTAGAATCCTCTGTAATGTTTTGCTGTGTATTCTTCTCGTCACTGAACTCCATATTTGACAGCTTCACCTTAAGCTTCATTAAAACAGACAAGTTCTTACAGCCAATTACATTAAAAAAGCAACATAATTCATGAAGATACGAAGTAAAAAAACAGATTTCATACACCCAAATATATAGTTATAGAAAATCAGAGATGATGAACTAGCCTAAGTTACCTTCAGACACAGAACAATACAACTAGGCTAGAAGTTGAAGTGAAATGCAACTACATGGTGACATCACATTCTACAAATGACTCATATTAATCATTCTCTGCTTTACTTAACTTTATTAGACACGCGTGACACAACGTAACCCGCAACTTACTTAACTCGTATGGTTCTTAACATACTCTTTGTATTTAAAATATTTAAAGTTATCTGTATCATTTATAAAATCGTTATTTACAAATGTACTTACTGAGCTGCTAACAACCAGGGCCCTTACGTAATGGTCACAAACGTAACTTCCGGTATCGCCGCGCGATTGCTGATGGGAACTGTTGTTTTCGAGAGAGTTACATTTAAAACACTGAGCGTGCTCTTTCGCTCTTTAGATAACAAACATATACTTGGCGTTGACATATGACTACAACAATAAAAATTTATATAACATGGTTTTAACTGGAATGTATAGACGTCGACAATGTCCATTCATCGTGAGAGACAAGACCAGCTGTGAGTCACGTACGCGATGTTATGCTCCAAGCGCGTGACATCCACCGTCACATGACAAACTAGACTAAGCAAGGATGGACTTAACGATGTAAACACAATAAAACTAATAATTAGGATCGTGTTTCTGTACGAATTTGGAAAGTAGTACGTCGTTGAGGATGGCGTACCATTATGTTGACTGCGAAGCGTAATAAGAAACTATTGTATTGTAAGTAACATCTATAACACATACAGATGAAGTTGCTGGCAATGCTTTCCGTTGCAGTGTTTTGTTCTTTATAGTTTACTGGCCGTAACAGTCGGTACTACAGCTCTACCAGCTTGTTAGCAAAGGTAAGGATGTTTTTTTGTACTGTGTTGAGATATTTTATTTATTTACAGTCAACTCTTATTACTATTTGATCTCTCTCTCTCTCTCTCTCTCTCTCTCTCTCTCTCTCTCTCTCTCTCTCTCTCTCTCTCTCTCTCTCTCTCTCTCTCTCTCTCTCTCTCTCTCTCACACACACACACACACACACGCACACACACTCATATTATCATATATGTATTTTTATATTGTTGAACATCTGATTATATTGTTGTATTGTGTTGCATTGTTTATGTTTATCTTAACATAAATATGATGGTTTGATGTTTCTCCAGATGAACGCTTTAGTTGCTCTTTGCCACTTTTGTGAACTCCATGGGCCACGGACACTGTTTTGTACAGAGGCCGTTCACCCTCCCTCCCCGTCTCCCTCGCAGGCTGGGTCAGCCATTCCTGGTGACCGGGACCGAGACATGGACAGGGAGGGCGAGGGTCTCACCATGAGAGCCAACAGCTCTGCCACGCAGAAAGCCGATATGTGCGAGGTAAGCCAGAAAAATATCGCATTTCGAATTTTAGTTTTCATCCAAACGTTCTCTCTATTTTATCAATTTCTCATGCATCTTTTAATATCTGTACTTTTCTCATCAGGGCTGTCGTTCACTTCCTGCATCCCACCCAGGGTTTGTGAGTGTGGACAGTGAGACGGGTATTCGCTACATCAGCCATCAGCACCCACGCCAGCCGCAGCTCTTCAGCGTGGTGCGACAGGCATGTGTGCGGAGCCTTAGCTGTGAGGTGTGTGCATGTGTTAAATATTGTTTTTACAAATAGAGTATTGGTTGCATCATTCAGTTTGTGTAAATATAAAATTTATGTCACTAATTTTGACTTATTTGTGTATTGCTCTTTAGGTTTGTCCTGGTAGGGAGGGGCCTATCTTCTTTGGAGATGAACAGCATGGATTTGTTTTCTCCCATACATTTTTCATTAAAGACAGCCTTGCACGGGGCTTTCAGCGCTGGTACAGCATTGTTGTGGTGGCAATGGACAGGATCTACCTTATCAACTCCTGGCCATTCCTGCTGCGCCACCTGCGGCTAACCATTCACAGTTTACAAAGCACAGCACTCAAGGTACTTGAGTGATATTTATAGGAGTACTAGAAATACAACTGGGCGTGTGATGCATTGCAACTAGTTTTGTCAGCACTGTATGCTTTCATTCTAACTCTTTTTGTTTTTTATATCCAAGTGGTGAGGTTTATACAACCCAATTGAAATTACTGATTACATTTTTACTGCAGGTGTTTGACAGCGAGCAGTGTGTGTGTCCTCAAAGGGCGGTGCGTATGAACAGTGCATTTTCTCCTGCGGTGTTCCCCCATCAGCGTAGCGGCAATGCGGCCCGCTCACTCACATCCCTGACCCAGCATCCCAACCTGTGGGCCAGTCTACATTCCGCATTCAGCTGGTGCGTAAAACACTGTGGATGTGTATATAAGAATTTGGACAAAGACACACCCTTATCCAAACTTGCTTGTAGAGTACCACTTTTTGCCTTGGGGCAAAATTGTAAGGTTGTTTGGGGTTACTTGTTTGTTTAAATCCCTAACATTAAATATTTTGTAAAAAATAATAGCAAAAAACACTAAACAAACATACTATGTATGTGTTTTGTATTTCCTGCTTGCTTTTGAATTACTTGTTAATTGTCTGGGTTTTGTAGGTTACTGAAAGCTTGTGGCAGCCGGTTAACTGAAAAGCTTTTGGAAGGAGCACCCACAGAAGACACACTGGTTCTCATTGAAAGACAAACTGGTAACATTATACAACACACAACAGTATTACTATTGAAACCCAAAAAAAATGTTTTTGTTTAGACTGGAAAATATAAAAACAATGGGTGTCATTCACTAAGCAAGCGTACGCACAAATTTGTTTGCAAAATGTGCGTACGGAAGTTTTAACTTACAAATCATGATTCAACAAAAACTTTCATACTAAAATTTATTTAAATGTATGCAAAAAACGTAAGAACAACTTAGACCAAACATGCTAATAAAAAAGTTTTCGCCTATTGACCCAACATTTTGTTTGTAAGTCTGAAAAACCCTTCAGTTATTACTTCAATTTAGTATTAAATTAACAGAATAAAAGTAATGACTTTGCATAAAAGTTTTAGGGAAAAAGTTGACAGTGAATTTTTGTATAATTCTCTCACAGAACAAGAAGAAGAGATGACTGTCTGGGATGGTGCTGAAGGGGGCGGATCTAACCCTCAACCCAGCCAATCGGATAGTATGCTGGTCAAAGATTTTCAATGTGATGATGGGACGCAGGAGGATCTTCTTGGGCCAAAGTTCAAATCACTGAGACATTTAAGACAGGTGAATGTGTTCTCAATCACTTAACTCAAAAGTTTATTTACTAACCATAAATTACTTACCGAAATATGATTGATTGTCAGGTCCTTGGTGCTGCAGATTTTCGACAGCTGGCATGGCATGTTCTCATGGGAAACCAAGTCATATGGAGAAGTGCAGATCCTGGACTCATCCAGTCAGCTTTTAATGTATTAAAGGTCAGCTAAAAACTTATGCAGATTTTCCATCACACCGGTGTGATATGTCAACAGCATAAAATGCCCAGGCCTATATTATATAGTAAGTAGACACTGGCAGTGTGTTTATTATTGCTTCCAATGTAGTTCTGATTCTTATTTTTAATCATTTTGAAGGCTTTGCTTCCTGTTGGCTGTGTTCGAGCAGTTCCATACAGTCCTCACTATGAGGAAGCATATCGATGCAACTTCCTTGGGATAAGCCCAGATGTACAGATCCCAGCCCATGTCAGTTCATCAGGTACATTTTGTTAGTGTGTGCATTGAAAAATCTGTGAATTCTTTAGGGTTCACTATACATAACAAGTTATTAAACATCTACTGTATATTTACAGTATAATATCCCAATCCTGAGGTCCCCCATTAACACTGAACAGCTGCACTCCTTTCAGCAATGGAAATGTTTTATAATTCTCATCCAACCATTCTGGGGAAACAACCCGCATCTGACCGATGTTTTCAACTAACCCACCCGCAACTCTGCAAAAAAAAACAATTGTACCCGATCCGCTTCCTGGCCCGATCCGCATTTTTTAAAAGTAGGCATTGTTTAAAATAGTTAATTGGCATCTTTTATTCAAACAACCCGACCGACCCGAATATCATTAAAAATATTTTTGGATGACTCATAGCCCTGGGTGACCGCAGGCACCCGCTCATTTTGGATCAACCCACACATCACTGACTCATACATTTTTAAGGGGACACAAATAATACAGTCAAAATTGTACTTGTATAGATATGTGTACACAGAGAAAAGCTCAGCATCATCTGTATTAAAGAACAGAATCACTTCATTTGATGTTCTGCCTATTAGGGAAAGATAATTTTTTATAACAAGATGTTTATAAGTGAATATTGATTTTATTATATAATATGATATATTATAGATTATATGTTATAATTATATCATATTGTTCAAGACAATGAGTAGAGGTGAAATAGAGAGTATTTATTGTAAGATTCTGCAAATTTCTCAACTTTTGTGTGTCTGTTTTCTTTCAAAACACATTAAAATTGTTTTATAACTCAAGTGTCAAGTTCATCTGGAAGTTCATCGCTCATGGGGCACCCTTGCATGGCTAGACAGCCATTATTATTTTTCTCTAAACCCTATTTATCTTACTTTTTTTGTCTGTCAATCTGTCTCACAGAGTTTTCAGTGCTGGTGGATGTTCTTAATGTCGAGCGTGGATGTGTAAATCCTATGTCGGATGACTACATTCTCTCACTTTACCAGTTCAACATTAGCAGTGCCAACACGCAACCCGTGGACAGAGGTAAATGGCAGGGGGTGCAAAACTATTCTGATGTTATGTGTCTTTATTTATGTATAGCCTAAAAGACACACTTTCTATCACCAAACCATAATTTGTCTTTTTTCTCAGGTCCAACTCTTTTGAATAAGATTGAAGTGGCTCTTTGTAATGAGAATCTGTCAGTGGAGGTGGTGTCTCTCTGTCTGCTGTGTCTCAAAGAAGAGTGGATGAAGTAAACTCATATTTTGTCTTCATATACATATACATACATACATACATACATATAATATTTTACTTCTATCTCTTCAGTCTGAAATCAATAGAGATCCATGACAATCTCTAACTCTTTAGTTGATATGGTATAGAAACAGTGGCAAGAAAAAGTATGTAAACCTTTTGGAATTTCATGGAATAATTTGTGAAGTTAAGGGTATTGACAAACATAATGTCTAAAAATAATTACACAAAAATGTTGATCTTTCATGTCTTTATTGAACACACTCATTCAACATTCAAAATGGCAATGAAAAAAGTAAGTGAACCCCTAGAATTAATAACTGGTTGAACCCTCTTGGCAGCAATAACCTTATACAGACACTTCCCGTAGCTGTGGATCCTGCACATTGTTGAGGAGGAATTTTAGCCCATTCCTCCTGGACAAAACTGCTTTAGCTCTGTCATATTCTTTGGACGTCTCATGTGCATGGCCTTCTTCAAGTCAATCCATAGCATCTTTATTGGGTTGAGGTCTGGACTCTGACTTTGTAAGGTGGATTATGTTTTTCTGAAGCCATTCTTTTGTGTACTTGCTCCGGTGTTTTGGATTGTGTCCTTCTACACAGTTTTAGCTGACGTACAGACATTCTCACATTATCCAGAAGAATTGTCTGATATACTTGGGAATTCATCTTCCTCTCAATGATTGCAAGCTGACCAGGCCCTGATGCAGCAAAGCAGGCCCAAATCATGATGTTTCCTCCACCATAATTTACATTTGGGATGATGTTTTCATAATAATATGCCGTGCCCTTTCTACGCCAGATGTGGGTGTTTTCCAAATAGTTCAATCTTAGTTTCATCAGTCAACAAAACATTTTGCCAATATCGCTGTGGAATGTCAATGTGCTCTTTTGCAAACTTCAGGCGTGCAGCAATCTTCTTTTTAGTAAGCAATGGCTTCCTTCGTGGTGTTCTGCCTTGGATACCCTGCTTGTTCAGTGTTTTACGTATTGTAGAGTCATGAACAGAGATGTTAGCAAGTTCCAATGATGCCTTCAAATCTTTGGCTGTCATTATGGGTTGTTTCTTTACCTCATTAAAGAGTCTTCAATGCGCTCTTGGTGTCATTTTGACTGGGCGCCTACTTTTTGGTAGATTAGCAATAGTCCCTTGTAGAGTGTTTGCCTAACTGAAGAGGTGAATTTCTAAAGTCTTTAAAATATCTTTCAAACAATTCTTAATCGTTTCTCCTCTTAAAGCTCTTTTTGGCGAGGCATAATACACCTCCACAATACATCTTAATGAGACTCTAGGTGTGCTAAGACTCCAATAAGCTTTTTTGAGGTCATTAACTCAAGGGTTCACATACTTTTTCCAGAAGCACTATGAGTTTTTTTTGGTTGTTCTCAATAAAGACATGAAAGATCAGACATTTTTTTGTGTAATATTTTTTAGACACATTATGTTTGTCAATACTCTTGACTTAGATGAAGATCAGATCACATTTTATTACAAATTTATATAGAAAACCATGAAATTCCAAAAGGTTCACATACGTTTTCTTGCCACTGTGTAGTAGCTTTTAATTGTATTCATCATATACAGTGGGGTTCAAAGGTCTAATATTAAAAAATAAGAAATATTTCTTAACAATTAAGCAAACCTCTGAGAGTATTTGCTTTTTGTAGGGTCAGATTTACTTTCTTCAACTGATGCATACAAGATGCTATTTTCATGTTTAGCATGGCTTAGGTTTTACATAAATGTATGGAGTTAGAAAATGAATATAAAGCAGTTCAAAGTGTCAACATTTTTCTCTTTAGATACTTATAAACTGAAGACTCTTTAACTCCATTTTAAGTTATTGAATTACTCATATTTAGTTGCATAACCCTTGTTGTTGATAACTGCTGCACATCTGTGTCAAATCGAGTCAACCAACTTCTGGCACCTAGTAACAGACATTTCAGCCCAGGATCCAAAGTTCCTATTAAATTTTAGGTTTTGCTTCAGAAACTGCATTTTTAATGTCACCCCATAAGTTTTCATTGGGGTAGAGATAGGGAATTGAGCTGGCCACTCCATAACCTCAATCCTTTTTGTCTGGAACCAAGACTTTGCCCTCTTGCTTGTGTGTTTGGGCTTGTTGTCTTGTTGAAACACCCATTATCGGGGCATTTCCTCTTCTGCAAAGGGCAACATAGTCTCTTCAACTATTCTGATGTATTCAAACTGATCCATGTTCCCTTGTATACGATAAATAGGCCCAACACGGTAGTATAGAAATCTCCATATCATGATTTGTGCTCCATAGATGATTACTGTACTGTTGCTCGAATTCAGTACCCGGGGTCACCCGAGGTTCTGTCGATAACCACTTGACCCAAAAAGAACAATTTTACTCTCATCAGACCACCACAGTTGATGTGATTCTGCAGATGTCTTTTTTCAACACTGGTGCTTTGTGGGAGCTTCTTGCAAACAGCTTCATTCAGATGTCTTTTGACTGTCATGTACTTGCAGATCATTTTAGATCATCTTTGATCTTTCTAGAGGTGATGAAAGGCTGAACCTTTTGCATTCCTGACTATTATTCAATCTGTACCAGTAGTTGCTTGTTTTCTTCCATGTGCTTTGGGGTTTTGTTGCCATTTGAAAGCATTTGAGATCATTTTAGCTGAGCATCATAAACGTTGCTGCATTTCTTTATATGTTTTCTCCTCTTAAATCAACTTTATAATCAAATTGCATTGTTCCTCTGAGCAATGATGGAACAGTCCATTTTACTTAGTAATTCAGCAGCAGATATATTTTATAACAATGGGTGAAACATTTGCTGTAGAGGACACACCATTATTAAAAATAGAAATTTCTCAGGATTTTCAAATCCTTGGTCACTTTTGGAATAACGGGTTCCCACGGGTCCTTTGAAATCCTTGAAAATTTGTGAATCTGGGGGAAAATTAAAGGCCCTGGGAAGTTTTTGAAAATATACATACATAGATACAGATCTTTGAAAGTGCTTGAATCTATTTTATGCAAGAAGTTTTCTGGAAAAAAATCCATACAGTTTTGTGTAGGATAATATCATCAAAAAAAATTCTAGATGTTTTAAGCACACATGGAAACTGTTTGCTTTAAATGCTTATATCTTCTGTATGCTAATGTTGGTTTATACCAAAATGCTTTTTTGCATAGTTGTGTTTGACACATGAAAACGTCTCGGGTTACGTATGTAACTGTTATTCCCTGAGAAAGGGAACGAGACGCTGCGTCTCCCTTGCCATACTTCCTGCGTCCCTGTAACACCGTCTTTGGCAAGATTTCAGATAGCGATATACTTCCTGACTCCCGCGTCAACCTGTCTTTGTCGTTAAGCCTCACCATTGGTTGAATTTGATATACACATTCAGACACACTTACCCCTGTAAGCGTCCCCAAAGTGTCACTGCAGTGATGCAGCGCGAGTTCCCTCGAAAGGGAACTGTAACAATGTATCTTAAAAGGTAACACGATGTAACCTTGCTCTCATTTGAAATGTGTCCCCAAATTTAGTCCTTGAATTTGAGGGTATTGGACCTGGAAAGTCCTTGAAAGGTCCTTGAATTTGAAGTTAACTAAGGTGTGGGAACCCTGCATGTAAGTACACAACTGCCTTAAATATATTACACTGTGTAAGTGGTATTTGGATATTTTATTACAAAAATCTTACATATTGTTGCTTTAAAAAAATTGCGTTCCTGTAGAAAAATGCTAAACAGTCAAATTTTTACTAGTAGTCTTATATTTGTGAACTTCACTGTATTAGCTTAGGCAATGTTCACCCAAAACTGAGAATTCTGTCACCATTTACTCAAATCATGTTTTTTAAACCTGTTCTTTATTATTTTAAACACAAAATAAGAAAATGATAATTTATTAAAACATCTTCTGCATTTAACAGAATAAAGAAACTCATACAGGTTTATAACTACATGAGAGTGAGTAAATGATGACAGATTTTTTATTTTGGGGTACTATTCCTTTAAATTGTTTCTCATATACTGTTATAAAAGAAGTTATGGAACACTTCACAATGCTTTTATTACACATTGTACAAACCATTTAAAATATTGTGGTGGTTTAAATGAAAAACATTTTTTCAGCTTTCCTTTCATATTCCCTGTTCGCGCAGTTCTCCTTCCTTCTTTACCTCGCAATTTCCTTTATGTCCTGTTTTCTTTTTTTGTGTCTATTGTTCTTGTTCTGACCCTATGTGCTGTTTCTCAACACCTGGTCGTCTTGTTTTCTTTGTTTACAGCAAAGTCAAAGTTCTATTTAAGTTCTCCAAGGTGGACGGCAGAGGTAAAGAAGACACGCAGAAGATCTTAGTCCTACTGGGGGCCACAGGACCAGGTGAAGAAGACAACGTGCGGCTTCTTAAGTTTTGGATGACAGGACTCAGCAAGACCTACAAGAGCCATCTGATGACAGCTGTGAGAAGTCTGAGCCAGTGAGAGAGAGAGGGAGTAAGGGAGGGAGGGTGGGCAGGGGGACAAAGGACTCATTGCTTGGGTATGATGAAAGGAAAGCATGTGTGCATGTGTGAATTATAGGAAAAGGCGACCAGGTCGTGGCCCTTTTGAAAGAATGGTTTTCTGTATAGTATAAGGAAATTTTTCTCAGAGAGAAAGATAAGGCAATCGCTGTAATTGAAGCCTTGGAAAGATTTAGTTAGAGATGTGCATTTAAATGGAATGTTGTTTTACTGTCATGACCAGGCATGTCTTAATCACTGGGTATTTGTGTACGTCTAATGGAGGATAACGGTGCACTTACATTCACGTCATCACATGTTCTGTTTGTGACTCTCAGAGAGAAAATATTAATTTTATTTGCAATGTATTTATTCTTGTTTGATAACTTCTATCAACGGATTTTACTGTAACATTAGACATAATAAATAAAGAATCTGTACAGCTTGTTAAAATTGTAATCTAAATTAATTCTTGCAATTGCTAAAAGTGACATTTATTGCTGTAACAAAATTTTATAACAACACAAAACCAATTACCATTTTTACAACTTGTTACAGCATGCTACATGAATTCAAGCCATTCAATAAACACTGCTAACATATACTCAACATAAGCAGCTCTCAGATAATATGCACTAGTTTCATTTGAGGGAGATTGGGCTAAATAAGTGTATTTCTACCAATACAAGGCGATCATTGTAGTTAAATTGTAGTAGGTAATTGTTACACAGTTCCTAAAATGAGTGTAATTTGTTGTAAAATCCTGTATTTGATTTGTCACTGTGGTTAAAAGGATTTTAATAATGGCAGGACAGAGTGTAACCCACAGGTCAAATTTGCAAGATACTTCCTGTTTGTACAAGCTGATTGACTGCAGTGTGTAGGATTTGCTGGATAACAGCCAGGATATATCTTGTGCAACACTGTTTATCATGCATTCATGAACATAAAGTTCACTTTACTGTAACATTTTCTTTGACACTGATTTATATTTACAACTATACCAATTTTGTATGGTCAGCTTGGCCGTACACACACATTTGATGCATTCAGAACAATGCTGCTTTGATGCAGCCATGTGACAAACTATCAATGCTTTGTCTATAAAAATGACAGCATTCCCTCCTCATTTTATAAGCATCACATGTCTGATGATGAGTAATCTTTAACAATATAAAAAACATAAAAGTGCATAAAATACTTGTTTTTATTTCAAATCTGAATCCCAACAGGCTTAGTCATCACATTGTCGTGGGTGTAGTGGGATGGGGTCACATGGATGGGGCACAGACATCTCAAACGAGTAGGTAAGGGGGATTGAAAAAAAAACACACTGGCAAAATGCACAACAAGTCCGGGAAAGGCCGTGCATTGGGAGCTGATTAAGAGGGGGGAGTGCATGCTGGCTAAAAAGAGGTAAAGGGGTGGGAGCTTTAAAGAGACCGGGGGAGAAGAGAGGAGCATTGAGCTTTTGAGACTTTCACTTTCAGCAAGCAAGCTGGCTTTCTGTAACAGACCAATCACTGTGCCAAGAGAGAGGAGTTGTTATTAAAGGCTCAAATAAAACCACTGAATGAGAAGGGGGGCATAAAAAGCAAAGTAAGACCGAACAAGAAACTAAGATATATCATGCATCAGATTTTTTTCCAGAAAATTTGGAAATTCCAAGTGTGTGGCTGGGAATGAACCGAAGAGACAATATGGAGCGCAGCTGTCAATGCTGGATTAAGGAGTAAAAACAGGAGACAGAGGTTTTTGTCGTTTCCTCAAGAGGCTGCTGGGAAACCACAGAGATAATCCCTAACTTTCCATCAGCTATCTGTCGTGCAAAAGGACTTCTCTGAGAAGAACATGCGAAATATGGCCAACACTGGCCGGTAGAAGCATGTTACCAACAGGTACAGCTAACGTGACAATACGCGTGTTTAGTGTGACGAACCATCAAATGATGCGCGTGTAAAATGCTATCTGGAATGATGACGTCATTAAGAGCAGAAAATGCATTTGCTTATTAAAAATATTGAGGTGTTATAATGATCAACATGTCGTTTACCTTTCAGTGCTGTTACTTCTATCAATATTGACTGTTCAAGGAAGTGGGTGCGATGAATTTATGAAGACGACGGTGAGAAATCTTCAACGTACTGTCGACGGAGAGAAGACGAAATTTGTAAGTTTCGCATTTTGATTTATTATACATTGTAGAATCTGGGCCATGTTTACTCGGTATTTGTAAAGTACTTACATGTATCTGTCTGGTATGTTGTTGAAATCTGCAGTGTGTTATCTCAAGATTGATTCGTCTAATGTTAAATGAAACAATGTCAAATTTTAATATCTGTTACAGCAAGAAGTGTTTCCAAAAAACTACTTGGTGTCTCATTATTTTAACGACAGCGCTGTGTGTAATGAACCGGTAAGAATGACCATATTAAATAGAAATGTTTTGCAAAGCCCCCACATGAAAATGCTGTTGTATACTTAGGCTACTTCAGTATTTACTATGGTGTAAAATTCATTTTGAACCTTACCATAGTATAGTTAATACTACACTGTAGTACACATTAACAAAGTGTAGTACAATACAATATAATTTACTATACCACAAAACACTGTATACAATACTATACCAGTAGACTACAATTTACTACACTTCAGTTTACTTCACTATATTGACATCCCATATTACAGAGAATTGTTTTGCAAAGGCCCACATGAAAATACTGTAGTATACTTTAATATTTACTATGATAAACTGGAGTAAAATTCCTAGGTATATATTACTTTTGAACCTTACCATAGTAAATATTAAAGTATTCTACAGTATTTACTACAGTTTGTCAATTCATTGAAAAGCTGTAGTAACAAAATGTAGTATACATTAACAAAGTGTAGTAATTACTATACTCTACCACAATACACTATACAGTTTACTACAGGGACTTTAGTAAATAATAAAGTATACTACAGTATTTTACTATAGTTTATTAATTATTTTTTTGTTAAAACTAAAAAATACTATAGAAGATTATCATAATTATAAGTGAAGTGATTACTATAATATTACTTTAATATACTAAAGTTTAATCTAGTAAACAGAATTTACTATAGTTTATTAATATACTTAAATTAACACTAAAAATTCTTTAGTATAGATTATTAAAGCATTGTGATTACTATGATATATACTATAATACAGTTTACTCTAGTAAATAATAAAGTATACTACAATGTTTACTATAGTTTATTAATTCACTTTAGTTAATACTTCAAAATACTACAGTATATATTATCAAAGTGTAGTAACTGCTGTAATATACTCTAATTTACTCTAGTAAATAATAAAGTATACTACACTATTTTCTACAATTTATCAATCTACTAAAGTTAAGTAAATCTACTAAAGTTAAGTAAATGTAGTATACTACAGTATACTACATTTTACTATAGTAAACACTAAACTATACAACAGTATTTTTTCATGTGTGTTTTTATGTGACCTAAACGCTTTTGTTTTGGTTTGAGTAGTTAATCATAAACAAATGTCTTGTGTTCTTCTTCCGTGTGTTTAGTGTTGTGTGCTCAGTGGTGCAGTGTTCTTGTCTAATTCCTGGAGTAAACTTCTTCAGCATCTCAACCGAGTTCACCTTAAATACCGTTTAATCAGTGAGCTGATATACACACTGGACAAACTAACAGAGAAGGTCAGGGATTGGATCATCTTATACATGATTATATATGTTAACATGCCTTAATATTACATATTATGTTGGATCAAGAAGCTATATATTCTTACTTCTATTTTAGACAGATTGTATAAATTTGTATTTAATTTATGTTGCACCATTTGAGTTGCGTATAGCTGTTATAATTTTTTGTATTCATCTTTAAATAGAAGTTTCAGGAAACTCCAGATATCGCAAATTTCCCATCGATTCAGTCAACACCAGAAGACCTGCTATCTTTCACCTCATCGCTCTTTTCAAAATGGCTCCGTTTGGATTGTGCTTTCGGAGAGCATCGCTGCATCTTTCCTATACCAAGTGAAGAAGATGAAGACGATTTGGAGTCAAAGGAGGAGGAGAATAGGGAAATTAGTGACCAGATGGATGAGCCACAGCCTGTAATAGAAGGACAGATAAGTAAAAGACAGCTTGACTATGTTCCTACCAGTGGATATACTGAGTTATGTTTCCCAGGTTTCTTTCGGTGGATCTTATATTTTCTATGGATCGCAACACATGCATTTCTGATCTCATTGTTTTAAATGTTACAAATACTATGGATGAAAGGCTTCAAGACCTTACTTTGCAAGGAAAGTGACTGTGTTGCCTTGACTTTGATCTGTCTTCGAAAGAAATTGCTTTTTGAATCAAGTGGTTGATGATCAAGAGATATCTACAGACAGCCACTACTGGACTCTGTTTTTTGGAACAATGGCATGGCATATGTGAAGCGTGGCATATATACTTGTAGCACAACTATGTACAAACCCATTTGTGACAAGCAACATTGCTTAACACTTAATGGTTTATCACTTTTTATCATTTTGTACAGGGAATCATGTGTCTTGCATCATAGTTGAGGTAAAACCTAAAAACCTAAGTGTTTTTAACATTGAATGTTGTATTAAAAAAAAAGAATACATGAAGCCAAACATTGCTTATTGCTCAGCATTCGATATTAAACCACTAAACTCCAATACTACATAAAACTGTAGCATAGTTTATCATCAATCTGTGCTGGCTGAGCAAACTACTAAAGATCTTTTTTGTCTCTCTTTTTGAATATAGATTTTTAAATAAAATCTCTTCAAAATGTATTAAATGTTTGCATGGACTGACTTATAAAGATTTAAATGAAAAACTTGGATATTATACTAGAATTACACAGTTAATACAAGTACTCAGTATATGTATGAGGACTTTCTCTAGTCTCAGCTGAATGGAGGGACTTGCAGATGATGGCACAAACAAGAGCAAATCCACAGAGAGCTTTTGTTCACACACTTTTGATGTCCTAACACACTAGATAGCTGGGTCACGCTCGAGATGCAACAACAAGCACACATAAAAACACAATTAGCCAGTCATGACATAGAAATTGACCCTTTAAATACATAAACTAAATATACAAATACTAAAGCTGATGATCCAATTAAATAATAATTTATTCACATATTCATTACCACACCATGAATACAGATTCAGGTGTATAAAGTAGGGATGCACCGATAGGATTTTTTTGGGCCGATACAGATACCGATTAAAACAGACAACTTCTGGCCGATACCGATATTAAACACTTGTATACAATACTATACAGTTGGTCTATTAACTAGTTTATTTCTGCATCAAATTATTTTTACTGAACATGGATTGGATCTAAGTAACATTCAACTGACCAACATAATAAGAGAGGCACAAATTAAGCTAAAACAAATATAATAATACAGCATGACAACCTTCAAAGGTGGTTTTTGCAATTCAGCATTTATTTTATTAACAACATTAACTCATTTTTTACAGATTTCTTTATGCAGTTAATTAATAAACAATTGGTATCGGCCTTTCTCGTGCTATTGCCGATATGCCGATGGTTTCAAATTCATCAAAAATCGGCCGATAAATATCGGCGGCCGATACATCGGTGCATCACTAGTATAAAGGTTTTAGTTATACAGTATTTAAGAAATTGACTTACTCATTTGAGCCAAAGTGCATGCAGGCAGGTCGGATAAGTTGGTTTGAACATTAGCTCAAATCATTTTGTGCAATTTAGATAGAAACAGTGGTTCTAAGCATACTTATGAACAATATTTTACATGTACATTTTTTTAAAGCAGGTTTATTTCAAGAGCGATTACTGGAAATTCTGTGACACCAGTTCCCGCTAGCTCACTAATCTGGTTGTTTTCCAACTGTGTGCTATGGTAACTCTGCACTCTACTGGTTGGCTCCAGTATAAAAAAATCCCACCACTGCAAAGAAAAATGCAAAATGCCATGCCAACTTTAGGAAGGTTTCCTGGACAAGAATTAGGCTAGTCCTAGACTAAATAAATGTAAGAGCTGTTCCAAACTTAAACAACTTGCACTGAAATATCTTAAAATAGATGCACACAAGTAATATGTTTTTAGTAAGGCATGTTTGTTAAAACTAGTTATATTTCCTAATAAATCTAAGGCCTAGTCCTGGTTTAAGTTAATCCCTGTCCAGGAAACTACCCCCTTATGTTAAAGAAAATGGCAACAGTCCACACTTACTGTGCCGTGCAGAGTTTGACTGAGATAAAAAATGTGAAGCTTTAAGATTATACAGTGGTGGAAAGGACAAATCATTTTTTTAAAAGGGCGGTAGTTGGAAAGGGTTTTATTTTTAGGGGGTGGTTTTTAGGGTGATTTTAGATTACTTTTCAGTATTAAAATATAAAAATCTTAACTTGTTAATAACATTATACAATATGTAACTGCCTGCCGTGCAGTGAAGGATTTTAAAGGGATAGTTCACCCAAAAACGAAAATTCTGTCATCATTTATTAACTCTCATGTTGTTATAAACCTGTATAAATTTCTTTGTTTTGATGAACACAAAGGAAGATATTTTGAGGAATGTTTGCAATCAAACCGTTCATGCCCCATTCACTTTCATAAAGCAAAAAAGAATATGAAAGTGAATAGGGCTCACAAACTGTTTGATAACGAACATTCCTTAAAATATCTTCATTTGTGTTCATCAGAAGAACAAGGAACTGTATACAGGCTTGTAACAACACGAGTGTGAGTAAATGATGACAGAATTTTCATTTTTGTGTAAACTATCCCTTTGTAAACTGCGGTGGAGGTGGAGAAAGAACCAGGCGCAATTTCAACAGACCGGGAATAATACATATAAATTTAAACTTATTTTATGTTTTCTCCAATGAATATTTTATTGAGTAATAAGACAGCCAATATCAAAACTGGCCCAAGCACTTTCATTCAACAGAATTTCTATTTTTATTGCATTAACAAATTTGACCAGCATGTGTCGCCATTTGTTTGCAATATGTTACTGAAATGAAATGTTATTGAACCTGTGATTTCATTTTAGTGTAACACTGGCAAAGGCATCTCAAATATTTTTTCTTTCGAAAAAATGCACCGCATGTTCTGTGATGTGACTATTGCAGACATGCACAGTGCGATGTTGATGCTGAAACAATATGGTGCAGTCCAAGTTCCCAGGAGGCTACACATCAAAATGCAAAGCTATGATCAGCACCAAAAATAGAAAGACCAGATAAGAGTTTGCAAATAAGCGCAGACATGAACCAATAGAGTATTATGAGACAACGCTTACCCTTTATCAAAGTGATGGGAAAGCAAAAGTGTGGAGAAACTGAAAGAGAAACAAAAGTGTGGAGAACTGCATGTGATCCAGAGCATCAAATCATGCATGGTTGCTTCAACTTACACTCATCTTTACTGTTGACTTAATAAATGATGACAGTACTAAAATGAATTCAGAAGAAAACCAAACCATTTTCGCAAGCAATGTTAAAAAAAAATGCCACGACTAGACTCATTAGGAAACATTTTGTGGTGGCACTGGATAATGACCCAAAACACAACTCAAACAAAGAGTTTATTAGGGAAAAGAAATGAATGGCCAAGTCAATCTCCATTTGACCAGTTGAAAAGCATACTGAAAGCAAACTCCTCAAAACAAGCTATGTTTGAAAATAACTGCATTTAAAGCTCGGAAAAGCATTTTAAGGGATACATTCAATATCATAGATTCACTACTGTGATCGCATAAAAGCGATTTGCAACTAAATAGCTTTTGAATATTGTACATTTGTTTGAAATTAAGTTGTCCCAATATACTCACCTTAGATACAGGGATGAAGTGCTATTCTTCTTCCTTGTTAAAAGACATATGTGCTGAAACAGCCAATAATAAAATATAAAATTCTGTACTTTTGCCTCATATTCATCTTTAATATTACAGATTTCTTGACTCCATCAAACAGAGCAAGTTTACGGGCCTAACAATTTTTGGAGGGCACAGGATATAATTAAAATTGAATTAGTAAAATAATATGAAAATAGATCTAAATGATAAAGTTAATAATAATTTGATTTATTTTTGTGCTTTGGCAACACTATTTTTTTAAACGTTCTTATCAATAGAAGTGATTTTTTTAGACAAAATTAATATATAGAAGAAGCTACAAGAAATCAGAATAGAAATAATATAATAATAATAATGTAGTATTTTTGACATCTGACTTTTCCCTACCTTTAAATAGGCTAATCCCCAGATTGTGAAGTATAACAACACTACCAATAATTAAATGTTCCCTTTATTTTTAACCTATATTTTCCTCTAATAAATTAATTCAGGAGAATATAATCACTGCCGTGTTAACAGAAAAAATACTGGTAATTTAGTTTTTTCTGTGGAGAATAAAAGTAGTGCAAAATAGACCAGCTGCATTTTGGTGTTTTGGTGCAAATTGAACATTACCTACACAAATACGCTTATCTGTTCGGCCTCAGCCTGAGCACGATACAGAGAAACTGAACTCTTTTCAATCTTTGCACATGCGCAATACCCCCCCCAAAAAAACCATGGAAAAGTGTTAAAAATCGCAATTTAAACTCTGCAAACAAAATATGAGATGACGTTGATATCAGATATAATTGTTGACCGGAAATATGTTGTTATACTTAGCAAGAGTTTCTAAAATTATTACAGTCTTCCCATGGTCTTATAAATATGGCCTTCGAGTGCATTGACTTGGGAACAGCGTGCGCTTTAAACCACGTGACGTAGAACGGAAATACTTTTCTTTCTCTCAAAATGTCCGCGGCCGATGAAAACACGTTGCCTCAAGAGGATGACGGGTTTGAGGAGATGGAGGCGAGTGGTAGTGATGAGGATGATATGGAAGGAGAGGGGGAGAACGGAGAGTCGGAGACTAAGGTTTATATCCCCGGTCTGGAGCCGCTCCAGCCGGGAGAAGAGCTCGAGATGGATCGATCCGCTTACCGCATGTATCACGAATGCCAGACAGGTCAGTGCGCGGCTGAAAATTCCCGATTACTGTACCCATAAACAATGATGTGATCGATTATTTGCTTGTATGTGTAAGTGGGTAACATCTGGTATGTTGTCATCAACAAACAAGTAGTTAAAAGTAGCACCATGTGTTTTTGGGAGTCATGAGAAGTTGGGGGTACAATAGTGTTCATTCTTTGGGGTGTCACGTGAATTCTATGGTACACACACACATCAGGGTAGCAAAATATTCTTGTCTAATATAATTAGTTTGTCCAAAGACTGTGTCTCAGATGTAATTTCACAGATATTTTTGCATTATTGAAATCTGTAAAGCTGGAACCAAGAGAAAAATGACTAATGGCTAAATGTCATTTGTTTCTTAACCTAATGTTTCCTCTGACCTTCTGATTACTCTTTCTTGCAAAATAAATAGTTGTTTTTCATGTGCATCTGTAGTTGATTTATGTATTAACCAGCAGCATCTTTCCTGCAGGTTCCCCATGTCTGAGTTTTGATGTGGTGCGTGATGGTGACGGAGAGGGCAGAGAGCAGTTTCCTCTCTCGATGGTGCTGTGTGCTGGTACTCAAGCAGACACTGCATTAAGCAACAGGTAAACTGACAAGAGCATTGTCAGCACTTTATATATATTTTTTTAATACTCATTTGCAGTAAAAAATAAAAAGATTACTTTCATCCATTTTCAGAAGACTTTTGTGTTGTTTGACTTGCAACAATGGCCAGCAGATGATGAAGTATTCTCTTTGTACAGAATTATTGTGATGCGGATGCACAATCTTTATGGAAACGACCAAGAAAAAGAAGAGAATGAAAGCAGTGATGGAGAAAGTGATGAAGATGATGAGGAGGATCAAGACAGAAAACCACAGTTGGAGCTGGCCATGATGCCACATTATGGCGGGATAAACAGAATCAGAGTAAGTGAAGTGGTTATTATATATAAAAATTTGTTTTAAACAAGCCAGAAATAGTTTAGGTATTTTCTGCAACAGGTAAACTGAGAAATCGGAAACCCTGTTTTATTTGTATCAGGTCACCCAGCGAGGGGAGCAGACATTGGCTGCTGTTTGGTCAGAGAAAGGGCAGGTAGAGATTTTTGACCTCCGATCCCAGCTGGAAGCAGTACACAATTCCTCAGCGATGTCAGCCTTTATCAAGCAGCAGAAAGAAGCCACACCTCTTTTCAGTTTTTCTGGTCACATGACAGAAGGATTTGCTGTTGATTGGTCACCAAAGGTTCCAGGTGAGTGAATGAATGAATATATGATCCCATCTACCTTGCTGTTAAACTTTAAATAAACAGACAGAATGGGGTCCAGCATGTTTCTTTGTTTTAAATCGTAACGGCTTTGTTGTTTATATACAATCTTTGCCTCTAGGGCGGCTGGTGAGCGGCGATTGCAAGAAGAACATTCACGTCTGGGAGCCACAGGAGGGTGGGACTTCCTGGAAAATTGACCAAAGACCTTTTAGCTCACACACCAAGTCTGTAGAGGACCTCCAGTGGTCACCTACTGAAGCCACAGTATGTCAATAAAAAAAATATGATGATAAAATATCTAAATCTTTCTCTTGATGTTTATATGAAAGAATGAAAGTGCTTAGTGCTTCACTTTTACCCCCAGGTTTTTGCATCCTGCTCTGTGGATCAGTCCATCCGTATCTGGGACATAAGGGCACCACCAAATTCTATGCTTTCAGCCGATGAAGCTCATTCTTCAGATATCAATGTTATCAGCTGGAATAGAACTGAACCTTTCATTTTGTCTGGAGGGGATGATGGTGTACTGAAAGTCTGGGATTTGAGGCAATTCCAGGTGAGCTTAGGAAACCAATATGAATGTGGTATTCTACCAAAAAAGCTGTGGGTTTAATTATTGCTAAAGCAAAATAAACTCTTAGTTTGACACTGGTATCCTAATGTTTAGCATAATAATAATTAGCATAGTCATGGTTAATTAATATTCATTTGATAAAGATGACACCCATATTAGAATACTTCTGTAATCAAATTGAGACGGAACTGTTCTGTTTATACAATCAGATATACAAATGTATCTATTCAAATGGATCTCTTATAAATAGTGTCCTTGTTGCATTAGGAAAATTAGGCCAGTTCAATACTGTTGCTCTTCTAGCTACCATTGTGCCACCAACCCTTTCCTTTAAATTGATTATGCGTTTTGTCTTTCCCTCTCTCCTCTTTTAATTGTTCTTAGTCGGGACGTCCAGTGGCTAGCTTTAAGCAGCACAGTGCACCTGTGACCTCAGTGGAGTGGAGCCCTATTGACTCCAGTGTGTTCGCTGCCTCTGCAGCTGATGACGTCGTCAGCCAATGGGATCTGTCGGTGGAGTCATGTGATGTGGGAGAACAAGCAGAGGGCTTAAAACAACTGCCACCACAGCTGCTCTTCCTTCACCAGGGTCAGAAAGAAGTTAAGGAACTCCACTGGCACCCACAGATTCCTGGAGTTCTCATTTCCACAGCATTGTCAGGATTCAACGTCTTCCGAACGATTTCTGTATAACTTTATGTAAGAGTGTGAGAGAGAGAGAGAATGGACAGTTATATTTTAAACAAACCGAAAATATGTGCATGGAATTTATTTTTAATCTACATGCACGGATGAATGGAATGTCTGAGTGACTTGTGTATATATTAATTTCTGTTATTTTTTCCTCCCCTTTCATTGTCCTTCTGAAAGTTGTTGCTTGACAAAGAAATCTTGTATGCAATGAAGTTTGTACCAGTAAAAATGCTTTCTGTATCACCTGTCTATCGTTTGTTTATAAGCATTATTTAGTTGTTTTAAATCTAAATGATGAAGGAAAATTCCTTGGGTTCTTTGTCAAGTAACAAATGAATTTTAAGTAACATGCCTAATATGTTAGTTTTTTTTTAAATGTAAAGTAGATTTTAAAGATTACTGAAAATGGTCAGTTGGAGTTTAAGAAAATATCGAAATGAGAGTAGCTTGATATTTAGTTTGACAATACTGTATCGATTATAAAAAATTATCAATATTTAATAAAAAACATACAAGAATTATTGCAGTTGTTTCGTTTGGAGGTTACATCCAGACCACTAGATAGCATTCTTTATCTCTTTGAACTTAAAACAGTGACAGGAAGTTCTAGCATATGGATGCACCCCATATGGTTTGCATATGTTTTCAATGACAGCTTTCCTAAAACCATCCTATTATATTCCAAAAACAGGAAATATCCCAATTGACCTGCTTTACAGTATCGCAACACGTTGCACCGCAACCAACGTATCATGAGATTCCTGCTGATACACAGCCCTAATCAGTTTTAACAAATGTGTTTTAACGTGGCTACATTTGGAAATGCTTAGTTTTGCATTGTTTTGAGATTGTATGAATCCAAGGGAATAAAGAATTCTCTAAATTTCATCCATGGCTCTTTTCAAAATAGTAAAAACACTATTTTAAATTGGTTAGAAAGAATAATTGTAATATAGAAGAAAATTGCTGAAGTATGCCAAACTTAAAGAAGTGCAAAATACCAAGAATACTTTTAAAAACTTTAATTTCATATTTGGTCTAGTTCAGTCTACAATCTTTAGATATGTACATGTTTTAATAGGCAATTTCAAAGAATGGCTGATTGTCTGCAATTTTCATGCTTCCCTTTATTAATTTGGTCATGAGCCAGACATTAAGGTTCCAACTCAACAAGTGAGTTGGTTTTCATTCACAGTTTAAATTTTTTGAACTATTAAGCCTACTATTTTTGTAGTGTCTAGCTATGGTATTTCTTTTTTAATGGGCACAAACCAATAAGCTAACTGCCCTCATGTAAAAAATTTATATGTATATGGATTAATAAAAACTCCCAAGAGATAATTCCAGCATTTGTAAAGGCATAAGCAACCTTGAACCTGCACTCAAAAGTTTTTTAGCAAAAGTGAGCAAGATACATCATACAAATACAAGAGTTTTAAGTAAAAATGGGAAAACAGCCTGATCTCATGAGAATTTGTACGTATTTTACTAGTTAGCTAATTTGTACGAAGTGAATCATACAAAAACATACGATTATCATAAAAACATAATAACAAAACCACGCCCCAAACTACATCATCACAGGGCCAAAAGCAAATCGTACGTGGATGTATGAATTAATACAAATTAGCCACTTCGTAAAATACGTGTGAATTATGAGATAGCAAACATCTTCATGTAAGGCACTCTATATAATCATAATATTAAAAAAAATAGTAATTTATAACTTTGATCTTTGGATTTATAAGCATCCAAATGTAATTTTAAGAATCACACACTTCTATATCTTTAGGGAAAATTGACCAAAAATATTGACCAAAATTGGATAAATAGCAAACTAAAGGTTACTGGCTATTTAAAAATAATGGCAAGCCCCAACTTTCGGTTTCAATATGAAATATTTCAACACAGAAATCAACAACTGTGCTCGTCAAGTGATTATTTGGGGTGTTTAACTGCAGGTTTTCATTCTCCACTGAGATTAAAGCTATGTCCAGTTACAGCTAAACCTTATAAAAATTATAAAAATATCTATTCTTGAGTTTCTCATGGTTACATCACACTGTTCATGAGAAAACTTTCAAATTTGTAGTTATATAATCCAAAGAGAAAGGTGTAACATGGTCTTCCTTTCATAGAAGATCCAAACTTAAGAAAAACTGCGAAAGTGTGGAAAATGAAAATTCCAAATAGTCCAGATATGTAGTAAGTCCTCAATAACTTTTTACGATACTGAAGGAATCTGTTCACATGCAATGGCTCATCAATTTGTCGCATGATGCCAATGATGAATGCTATGAATTGTTTTTTTTGTTCACAAATCACTTACAGTGTCATCTTATAGGCCAATCTCATCATCAAACTCGTCCTCAAATGTGTATCCTTGCTCTCCATTGGCATTCTCTTCTTCTGAATCTGTTTCTGAAAACCGCTGTTCTTCTCTCCTTCTGTCCAATGGCGAGACTCCCTCATATTCTGAGCTGACTGATGAAGAGGGGGTTGAAGTGTTGTCCACCCCCTGATTACTCAGCTCTAGTTGTCCTGGGTCAGCCATTCTCCCAGTGATCTCCTGCATCCCTTTGTTTTGTCTCAAGCACATTTCTTCCTCACCTACGACATCCAGCACTTCAATTGCATCCTGTCGACCAATGATCTCATCTCTCTTGTCACTAAATCTCACTTTAGGCCTGAGCCCTTTTGATTTGACACCATTCATCTCGTTTAGTTGCTCTTCTCTTTGGCTCACCTCTGTGGTCATACTTTCCATGCTCTTCCTCTCATTCAACTCATTCGCAGCATTCCTTGGTGACATCATCGCATCCAATGGGCTCTTGCTGGGGCTAAACACCTCTTCATTGTCTTTCCCCCCTGTCCAATCGAAACCCACCGCCAGTCCATCCATCACTCCCAGTACATCTCCTAAAATGGATGGCCCCAAATCCAGGTCAAGATCAAAGGAGGAAACTGAATCTGAATGGTGCAGCTCCCCTCCATAGGTCTCTTCTGCATATCCACTACTGGCATCATGGTTATTTTGAATCTCTGTGGTCGCTACAGTGGATGGCGTGACTGGTGATTCAGGGTTGGGATTAGAATTAGAAGGGCCATGGCTGGACAGGAAAGAGGTGTCACCGAAAGCGTCTCCACCACGACCAATGTGCATGGTGTGACGAAAATCACCCAGCGGAGCGGAGATCATTGTAGGGTCCAGTCGGGGGGCTCGAGATGATTTGTGGAGAGGCATGGTAGCAACTGAGAAAAATTAGCAGATGCAGATAAAATGTATAAGTTTAATAAAATGATAATTAAAAACTTAATATACAATTTCTCAGTAAAAAAACATTAAAATGTTGTCTTATGTGCCTAATGTCTCAGCTTATAGTCTACATGGGTGTTTTAATTATATTTATAGGTCTATATGGGCGATTAAATTGATTTTAATCATGTATATCTCGTTACGCATATGGCGCGCCAAAAGAGCTCAGATTGCGTAAGAGTTGTGAAAAAGAGTTGACAGACGCCAACGCCAGGCTCAGACTTGCACGTGAAGTGCGTGCTTAAAAGCATTCTTCCCTGCAGGCCCGTGAGAACTAGTACACTATGACCGTGTCCCTTTTTATACCTTTCTCTTTAAATGTTTAGCTAACGATTAATGATTGAGTAGTTAGTTTTACTTAAAGAGTCCGAAGTGTGGCCTTGATTTCCAGTGCAGTGTGACGTTAACTTAGCACTGCGGAATCCAAAAGAAAAAGTCGCGAATCAGTAGTTTCACAGAGTACCGTCGTATTTATTTTTTAATTTTTTTATATATAATTGGTTAGTTTCATTGGTATAATTATAATAAAAGTGAAACTTTATTTCAGCCATTTTCGTGAAACCTAGCATCAGCAACAGCGGGAAAGAGAATTATGTGCCCATTCACCAGATTCACTTACTTTTTAAATGCAAATTTCTGACGTTAATTTAATTAATATATAATATAAAACATAATTTAAAAAAGTTTATACTAACTTTTATAAACGTTAGGAGCAAACCAAAGAGTCAAATAAATAAGACAAATCTTACCAGTGGTATAAGCAGACGATCTGCCTTTAGTCCAGTAATGCTTTATCTCGTCCAGTGAAGCTGTAATAGTACAGAAACATTAGTCTCAAGTTTAGTACAGTTCAGTGATATGAAAAGTCTGTTACACTGAGAGTAACTGTAAAAGTTGCACGCCCCACTGTTTTTTTCCGGAGTTATCGAATCGGTTTACTTCTAAACAAGGAAAAAACGTACTTTGATCGGCGTCAGTGCTTGTTTATCAATGAATTTCAGCCTATTTGTTGTTCTTTTAACCAGCGGTTTCTATAAATGCCTTCTCTTTCGTTCTTTTACTTACTTTTCTAGCGTCGTGTTCTCTCCGGTATTTCTTTTTTTCCTTTAGGGATGGGCAAGGAAGTGACGTGCCTGTAATATGGGAGCGCTATGGATCCAGCTGTGAGTGCGTGAAAGAACTGACGTAACTCCTATCTCTATACTTTTACCCTCATAACAAGACCAGCTTTTTAGAATGATCTGCTATGTTGTAGACAGTTTTTCTTACTCCTAAAGTGTAAACAATTCCCAGCCCTACCCAAGTGTGTAACTAAGAAAATGTTAAAAAGTTAGGGCAACATTTTAAAGCATAGTTATTTTTTTAGAGGGGGGACATGTGGTATCCTGGACAGGGATTATCCTAAACTAAAATGCATGTTTGAGCTGCCTTAATTTAAAAACATTTTGCATTGACATATCTTAACATATATCACTACCATTTTGTTTCAATATGCACACCAGTATTGTTTTTTTGTAAGGTTTGTTTGTAAAAACTTCTTACATGTCCTAATATAACTAGTGCTGGATTAATCTAAACTCTGGCTGGGGAACAGCCCCACAATGTCAAAAGTGAGGGAATTTTTTATTGTAACAACCCACATGAAAAATACTATAGTATTTAATACTATTTATTACAGTAAACTAAAGTAAAATTCATAGATATCATTGTATAGTGTTTTCAAATGTTATTATAATAAATATTACAGTGTACTACAGCATTTACTACATTTTAACTTAATATAGTTAATATGGCAAAATACTACAATATAATGAAGTAATTAAACTATAATGTAGTATAATTACTATGGTTACTATGGTTAACTATAGTAAATACTACAGTATACAGAATTTTTTCAATTCTTATGATTCTTTCGTCTTTATGTAGACTGTTTGCTTTGCAACATGTAGCATTCCTTGCATTTATTGCCATGGATGGAATACCCTACACAATAATTATTGAAAACACTTGAGGAATCCTGTCTTTCAACATTTCAAGCCGTTCTTATTGCAGCAAAACGTGTCAACATAGTCAACTCTATTATCTCTGTTAATATCACTTTTACCATTGATGTCATAATTGAGGTGCAAAAAAACATGGTGAAGAAATAATTAAAAAAAGTTGGACCCTTTTAAAAATAAAGTTCAAAGGTTTAGTTTTAGAACACAATGATCTGAAAATGAACTATGACTAAAGGCTAGAACAGACATATGAATGATCTTTTTCAGTTCTCATGTCCTAGATTTCCTGACTGGGATAAGAGAATTCAAGGATGCTGCAGCTGAGCAGTGAATCACATCACTTCCTCCTTTTTAAGTACAATGCTGCTCTACTGGAAACGACAAGGATGCAAGTGTTGCCAGTGTATGACATCATACATAAACCCATATTTCTGAAGGAGTGGTTTACTAGATTACCTGAATCAAAGGTTAAATATTTATTGTCTTCACTGTGCCAGAACCAAAACTTGTACTGGATTAACAGGGGTGGGAGATTTTCAGTAAGATTAACTTCAATTGGTTGCCAAGATAACAAAATGTGTGGAGTGGTAAAATGAACTTAAAATAATCCCAAAATCAATGATTTAAAAAAATACAACACAACAGATCTGATTTAGTATAGTGACCTTGAATTTAATACTAACACATAAAATAATATAAAATCTTTATATAAAAACAACCAGTGTTGGGTAATTACTAAGTAATAAGTAATTAGTTATTGTAATTTCATAACTTTTTCCTTGAAAAACTAAAAAAAGATTACTCCTATTTTTACTGTAATTTAATTACAGTTACTTCTTATGTAATTGTATAGAGCATTTAGCAAGATGTAAACAACATTGGTCCAGAAGCACTTCCTGTTGTTTTCAAGTTTTTAGTTCACATTTATTTAAAAAAAAAAATGAAAATCATTTTGTGTTATATTGTCCACGGTATGATGACTTTAGAAATGTACTAATTGGTAAATTGTTTGTTAAAAAGCCTGAAATGTTTTGGATTAGTGATGATGAAAAGATGAAATGGTTGTTTAATCAAAATGTGTTTAAATTGGCTACTTTGTTTGTAAAGCGTGGAAGAGGCGACAGACTTGCCTATTTAAATAAGTTTAAGTTGTGCTTATTGTTTGCTAATTGTTTTTTTTATGCTGGTGATATTGGTGTCTTATAAGCCTATTAGGGCTGGGCATACAGTAGTATGCAAGGCACAATAATAAAATTATTCATTCATTCATTCATTCATTCATTTTTTACATTTTTATTTGGTTCTAAATCTTTTGGTTGTATTTTGTTCAAATATTATGTAATTTTAATGTTTTTTTATTTTATACAAATAAAACAGGAAGTGCTTCTGGACCAGTGTTGTTTATATCCTGCAAAATGGTCTATAGACTGTAAATTATGTATACTGTAATAAAATAATTGATTTAACATCAAAATTCTAAAGTCTAATGTTAAAATGCATGTTTTTAATGTATCCTTCTCACTTTAAAAACTTTAGTAAATTGTCACTATTAACTGGTTATTTATTAGCATTAATATTATTGATATGTTGGCCTTATTCTTGCTATTTAAGTAAAGCCTTATTCTGCAAAACCTTATTCTACAGCCTTAAACCCCCTATTAAAATTAACTTTACTAAGTGTTAATAAGCAGTAGTTGGAGTATATTGAGCCAAAAGTAGTTAATTGTGAGAATTGGACCCTAAAGTGGGACCAGAATAATGTATGTACTTTTATATAATTTATTCGAGCCATTTCATCCTTGCCTATCCTTATCATTTACTATATAGAATTTAAAAAGTAATTAGTATTAAGTTTTTTGGAGAGAGTAATTTGTATAGTTATATAATTACATGATTGAAGATGTAATTAGCAACTAGAAGTTAATTACTTTCTTTGAGTAACTTACCCAACACTTTAAACAGCACATTAAAATCCAACTTTCCATTTTGTAAATGTTGCCATCTAGTGGTTTATTTTGGCAAAACGTTTTATTTTAAAATCTGTTGACCTAAATTAAATACCGAATACTTAAATAAATACGTAAAAATCTTTATTTTAAATTAAACAATTTTAGTCTTTTTCTGAATGTCTTTTTTATAAGCAACATCCACAATATAAAATATTCAATAATGACCTAATTTAACTTTTATTTTGAAAAATCAGCTAAACAGTGACAGTACATTTGTTTCGTGTCGCTGTAGGATGTCTGACAACGCAGAATCTCCCACAGAAAATCAAAAAGATGAGCCTTCTACACAACACACTGTCACTGAACACACAGGATCATCGGATGAAAAGAAAAAGAGTATGCTTTTAGATTCATATACAGTAGAAATGAACTAGTTTACATTTATTTCTAAGCGCTGCTGTATAGTATTTTCAGCTGCCTACTTCCGCAATTTTACAAAGATTGGCAGCGTTGGGAGCCAATGAAGTTGCGGTTTTTATGTGCACAACCAATGACAAGCAGGCATGTGCTTCTCAACCATGGCAGTGTTTTTAAAAGTAGTGGCAGTGTTAAACGATTTAAAACGTATAAATGTTGCTTGTAAGGTATCCATTAAAGTAACTTAATAATTTTACACACGTAAACAATTATTGTGTTATGTCAGAATTACTCATGCGTTGGGTGTTCAATCAGACAATCCTCAAAACTGAAGCTAGCTACAGGGCTAAATGGGGGTTTTGGGAGCTGCCATTGCAAATAATGATATCATATGTCTAGACATCTTGACAAAATCCGAATCAGAAAAAATGTGTGTATTGTAAACAATATTATAGTGGATATTAATTTCAGCAGGGTTGTTTGTTTATGTCCTTTGTGAAATATATATATCTTGAATATATCATTACATTTTCAATAAAAAGAAGGTCTGGATTTGATAATAATATATATACAATTTATACATTATACATTAATACATACATATTAAGTAAACAATTAAAATGTACTGTATGTATGTACTGTACAATCCAGCATATTCCCAATAAGGACGATTAAAGGCATTTAGTGCAAGAAATCTGTATTTATTTTCATTTAAACATGTTTCCACTCTAAAATGTTTTCTTTTATGAGAAATATTCAGATTTAATGCTTGAAAGATTCGTTATTGAATTTTTATCCTCTACATTATTTTGAACAGTTGATATACTGTTAAAGGCAGTCGGTGATACACCCATCATGAAGACAAAGAAATGGTCTGTAGAGAGAGGAAGAACAATACAGTCACTCTCTCAGTTCATCTCACGCTTCCTCAAGCTGGAGCCTAGTGAACAACTGGTAAAGCATTCACCTCCACCATTAACACATAATTCATTAGTCCTGGATTTGAATGATCGCTCATGTTATCAAACAGCAAAAATAAATTGACAGATTAAGTTTATTTTAAAACGTTTTCTAATGCAATTCTATACATTGATTGTTTACTTAAACCCTTTCTTTCTTATCTGCCAACAGTTCATTTATGTCAATCAGTCATTTTCTCCATCACCAGACCAAGAAGTGGGTGTGCTCTTTGAGGTATGCTCTTTGAGTTTTCCCAAAGATTTCAAATGCTGATCTTCCTCTTCTGTCTTTCTGCAAACTAAAATTGACTTGATGTGATTTTCCTTTCCAGTGTTTTGGGAGTGATGGAAAACTGGTTCTCCATTATTGCAAGTCCCAGGCCTGGGGATGAGCTTGGTTCTCCATTTCTTGACCTCTTTCTGTCTTTTTCATGTGTACACTTGCGCGCACACACACGGCATCAAAACCCATTTACACATCATTTTTTTTTAACTTATTGATTTTTCATGTGTTGTTATTGTAAATAATAAAGTGTAAATAATATTGTTAAACATTGTTTCATCTGGTGGTAATTTTGAAGCAGAGAGAATTTGGTTAAAAATGCAGAATTACAAACACATTTAGCAACACAGATATTTGAATGATTAAAGCTCATGATATAATAATAATCTACAAAGGCGGGACATTATATGATTTTCAGTAGTACATAGTAGATTACTTTTTAACATGAGGATGGGTTAATATGCCGAATGTTATGGGATGGAGGAGGGTGTGAAGAACAGGTGGAATGGAGCGATGTGAAAGTGAAAAGATAGAAAGATCGAGACAGGGCTAACAGATGGACTGAACAGGGATTATGGGTGCTGGGTGTAGACTGTGATAGCAATTGCCAAAGACAGGCAGGAAAAGGAGGAGATGGAACAGGACTGCACCAAAAAGTGGAAAACCTGAATTAAGAGAATAAAGATAGACACAGACTGCTCTAGCAAAAAGACAAGGACATAAAA
Organism: Paramisgurnus dabryanus; assembly: GCF_030506205.2. Lineage (NCBI taxonomy): Eukaryota > Metazoa > Chordata > Actinopteri > Cypriniformes > Cobitidae > Paramisgurnus > Paramisgurnus dabryanus. The sequence goes on from NC_133349.1 coordinate 21,504,631, forward strand.
GATACAAAAAGAAGGGAAAATAAATGGATTCAAGTAGGAAGAAATGACCATGAAATGACATAGGACGACTGAGATGTTCAGGTAAAATTTTTATTTTGAATGGAATTCATATTCTGTTAAATATAATATATATTAGATGCATAACTGTCAAATGTATCAATATTGCAGTAATTTATGTTATATGCAAACATATCGCTCTCATTCAAATATTAACCTACTGTACTATTAATGAAAGGTTTTATTATCACTGATCAGTAGATCTACTACGTCTTTAACATCTCTTTCATATTTTACATTTTTTATATTATTGTAACTTCAATTGTAATTGTAAATTTAAAAAAAATCTTGACTTAAAATAAGAACATTTGCTGTTCGCAAGATTAAAAATTATAATACGATTTTCTGTTGAGGAAAGACATGGTTCAAAAGCACCTTGGGTATTTTATGCTTTATTATAAAATTATAAAATGGGTTAACTAAAATTAACTAACAATGAACAATTTCTATAAGTAATCTTAGTTTATACAATTTTCAGTAATTACTAAATTTAAAGTTGTAACTGTTAACATTAGTTAATACACAATGAACAATCATATTGCCATTAACTAGCATTAACAATAGCAAAGATTAATAATAGCTGGAAAACTATATTTCTCAATGTTAGATAATATTTGTTAATGCATTTACTAATCCCAACAAATGCTACCTTATTGTAAAGTGTTTTCGGTTACCATTATTTTCGGTTAAATGAGTTAAAATGAAAAACACTCAGGCACACCTACAAAACCCAAACAGATTAAAACAGATTATTAGAGGATTACAAGTAAAGTTTGATTTAATGCAAGAGCTTAACTAATAGTTTCATCACGTAACTTCAGATGTAATCCTTTGAATTCCCTCTCCCCTTTTTCTCATTTTAATCCTATTCACTGGGATACTGGGGACATGCATAAGTAAAAAAATCAATAAAATGGAAGTGTTATATATAATTTATTCATTACATATTTTTAATATTTTGCACCAGATTAATTTTGATGGGTACAAAAAAGATTTAGGATTGATTAAGATAAGGAAGAAGGAGTTTATCACATGGTATTTAAACCATTAGTAATATGCATTACTAATGGATTTCAAAGAATGTTTTAAAATAATGAAAGATAATATTAGAAGGTTTAATTATTTATCTTTTAGAATTTTATATTTTGACAGAGAAGTGCAAGGTACATGACTAAATTTGAAAGGCTATTTTAATATGTATGTATGTATGTATATATTACAAAACAATGAATTCAAAATCTGCTCATATTGTAATTAAAAAAACAAAGATGAACAATACAATTGTCTTGCATTAATACATGCATATAGTCCATATCCTAAACACATATTGCATAGAAAATGCGCTTAGGACATACTTTAAATGTATACTATAAGTCTGTAACTTATGTCCTTTTTCCTCTCTAATCAAAGTTCCCTCTAATGTGACCCTGATGTCCTTTTGTAAATCCACATCTTCATTTACTGTACCATCTGCTTTAAACAATATCTTCATTTCATTCATAATATATCATATAGGATTGTTTGTCTTTGGTCATATATCTATGTTTGCACTTCATCTATTCTACCACAACAACTTCTGGTCAACATTTCATCTCCTTTGTTCTTCCTCTGGTCAGCATGTTGGACCACATGTCCAGACGTTCTCGCTCCCTGCTGTCTCTTCTCTTGACCTCTCTTGCCCTGGCTTTATCTGTGCTGGCTTTCTGCACATCTTACTGGTGTGAGGGAACACACAAGGTGGTCAAACCTCTCTGTCTTTCACCTGTAAAGATGAAGAACTGCGGCCAGAACAACAGTGAGCCGTACACTACAGGTATGACATAATGTATGTAACACTTTTGCTATGTAATGTGATTGTCAGGAATGAAATCTCATCCCTGGTGGAATAGAAAGATTTTTTGAAAAAGTTTTTTTATATATTTAATCTGTTAAGACTTGTTCTAGGTTGCATGTTTTTAATCTGACCTTGAACTACGTTGTTTTTGACATTAGACACTGTGCTTTGCCATATCTACAATCACTGTTATGAACTGCTTCGTCTGCTTATTGGTTTACAATGTATCTAGACTAAGCTGATTCCTCATTGTCAAACATTATCATAAAGATAAGGTTAAAGAAAATATGCAAAATAAAAAATATTGCTTTAATTATAATATTAACACTGGTTTAAATTGATGATTGCTTATATTTGATGTGTACACATGCGCATACTTTTAAACGTACATGTCATACAAAAATCTTCTTCCATTGAATATTTAAAATTGACTACAATAGCATGATCTAAATGAGTCATTATTATTCATTTAATTTACTCAGATAGCCCCACCCCAGATCCTCGGGGTCCATCCAATAGAACTTTATCACCAAAGCGAAGGGAGGAACTTGCTAAGATTCGACAGAGGCAATTGGCCAATGCCGTCCACTACATTTGGGAGACAGGAGAAGACAAGTACACTTTCCGATATTTCCACACAGGATTTTGGGAGTCTTGTGAAAAGCATGCTGATGGTAAGAATAAAAAAGTGAGACATAGTGCATTAAGAAGAAAGAAAAAAATCTGTCATTATTTAATCACTTTTATTTCCAAAACCTGTATAATTAAGATAAATAGATAACATTGAATTTCACTGGTGTTTATATTTAACAGGTGAACGATGTCGCAGGTTTTTAGATCTTACACCTGGAGAGACTCACGGTGAGAGTGCAGTATGAGTGTGTAACACGAACACAAATGAAATGTGTTATATCTGTACATACAAGCCTTTCTCTATATGTGTAAGTATGCTTATCTAAGTGTATCTCTCTCTACCTTCTGCAGGTGTTCTGTGGTTGTCAATGATCGCTGAGTTCATGTACATCAGTTTATTGGGGATGGGGTTTCTACTCATGTGGGTGGAAGTCCTGTGCTTTCATAAAGAAATGCATGTGCTCAAAATCAACGCCTTCGCAGCCATTTGCATCGTTCTCTCAGGTAAGAGACCTGTGTTTCTTTGCTAATTACTGTAATTATTGGATCAGGGCAGGAAAGCTTTTTTTGCACACGAATTGCAGAATGTATTACCTGTATGGTTGTATTAGTATTGTTCAGTCGATGGCTGTTAATTTTGAGAAGCCTGAGACACAATTGTTTGAGGTTGAGCCCCCTTCCCAGGATCAAATGTTATGCTTTAGTGAGCCCACCCTTCTCAAAGGGCCACTTCTGATTCTGATTCTGAACTATTTAAAGAGCACCAATTATCCGATTCACGATTTTACATTTCCTTTGCTGTGTAAGTGTGTGTTAGTACATGTTAACAATATGCAAAAGGTACAAATCCCAAGGTAAACGATGATGCGAGTTCTCCTTTCCAACATTAATCTCTTTTCTTGGACTACAACAAACACACGGATTGTAGGCAACAGTTTACTTCCTGGGATTGGTGATGTAGTGAATACTGACATTATCATAATTCCTCCTGCTTGGACTCACAGCCTGTAAGTTAACTTGTTTTATTTAGCATTGTGACTGAATTTTTCAAACATGGTAAGGAGCGTCACATTTCCAGCTGACGTCAGAAGTATTCAGGCCAATCACAACGTACAGATCAGTGCTTTTCAGATCGATGAGTTTACATGAACCAGTGCGTTTCAGGAAGAGAGTGAAATCTGGAGCTACAAAAATGTACTGTATGTCAAAAATAATGTGTTTTTTAATCATATACCACACAAACACATTGTATTATGCCAAATACACAAAATAATGTTGTTTTTTTAGCAATGAAATAGGTTCCCTTTAATCAGTGCCGGCCGGTGACTTGTTTTTTTCGAGGGTGCACAGTGCGAAGTTCATCAACATGTATGTAGCCCGTCATGTGTGTGGTTCGTAATTTCAAAATATGTGTTCGGCGCGTCGAGTGAACCTATGTTCAACACATGTTTTGCCAAAATAAGTGCCTGCTGCAGACGTGTCTAAAGGGTTTATGATAAAAGAGACGCTCGCATTTGCCAGATACTCGCATAAATTCAGAGTTTACTGTTGAGGGAGTGTCTTGCGTGTATTTTGTGAATGTGAGCATCTCTTTTATCAGAAACGGTTTTGACGCGTGTGCAGCAGGCATTTATTTTGACAAAAACATGACCCAACAAACACATATTTTGAAAACACGAGCAACACACATGACACAAATTCAATATTTTAAATTTGTTCCCCTCGGAAGAGCAGTCACAAGCCACCACTGCCTCTAATTTATATCAGTATATTTAGTATACTAAATATATTTAAAGTCCCCATGTGGGAAAAATCTGAAAAATCAGGTTTTCATTGTTGTTTATATGTCTATGTGGTGTTTTTAATGTTTAAATACAAGCCACATGCAAATTCACCAAGTATTTTCTCCATTAAAAGTGTCTCTCATTCCTAGTGTTTAAAATTGCTTTGGTTTCCAATGTCACATGTAACCAATCATATCAACACAGTTGAATGCATGGATCAGTAGATATTATGTATGAATGACTTCGGTGAAACGTTTGCAGCACGTATACATTTTATGAAACCGAACTTAGCAGTTATGTCTAAAACTGCTGAATGTAGCATCTATTTACATATATTTATTTGAATAATTAGCATATTCATGTTTTGCGTATACTACATGAGGCAAGGGTGTACAGTTGCATTCAAGCTGTTTTAAAGCATAAAGAACTTACTGTGACTGGTAAAACTTTTATATGATGCTCAAAGATGTGTTTTGACTACAGGGAGAGTTTAAAAACAGCTAAAGAAATATATTTTTCATATATTCTGTACAGGGACATTTTGAAAGCTCACTTCTGTTGCACTTCTCATATTTTGAATAGCTATATTGTTTTATATTGCTTTGGATAAAAATATGTGATAATGCCTTAATGTACATGTAATAAATATTACTTTGTGGGCCATTCAAAGCATTTGTTTGCAAACTAATCTCAATTATTTTACATTTCCTGTTATCTCCTATTCATGTCTTTCAGGATTATTAGGGATGGTGGCTCATATGATGTACACCACTGTATTTCAGCTGACTGTGATTGTAGGGCCTAAAGACTGGAGACCACAGACGTGGGACTATGGCTGGTCATTTGCGTAAGTACACTCCTTTGTTTACTTAGTATACTCTCCTCTAGTATATAAGACACCCTGATTATTTTATCAACAGTTTAATAATTCATCCCATCTGATCCTCTTTATCTTTGCATGGTGACTGTCCTGCCCGACTCTTTAATTCCAAGGCTGGCATGGGTGTCTTTTAGCTGCTGCATGGGTGCTGCAGTTATGACTCTTAATTCTTATACCAAAACAATCATTGAGCTTCGTCACCGACAGAGGCTTCGACTGGAGGAGGCTCGTGCTACAAGCCACGCCCCATCTTATGATGAGGTGGTTCCAGGAGGCGGGTTGTACTCTGTCAGCGGCCTGTTACAGTGCCCAGATGTGATGATGGACTCTATGTGGGCATCAGATGGGAACATGGGAATGATGAGAGAACAGGATGTGCCCACCCTGATGCTGGTTGGTGGGTGTGGAACAGGCGCATGCGAGGACTGCGAGAGAGAATTGGACGAGTTGAAGGAAGCCTTGAAAGGAAAAGACTCACCTTGTTAAAAGCCTTATGTTATATTTGTCTCATCAGCAGAGTGAATTTTGGAAAAAGTATTTATGTTTATGGATGATTTTTTAATGCATGATATGCTAAAATCTGGGCAGTATAAAAGGAAGCAGGTGTGAGACAGGTGTCACCTTCTGTGTGTAATCCTGCAATAAGTGGATTTCACAGCGCCAGGATTTTTTGATTTCTGGAATAGTATTAGACTTTCAATTGGATTATACAGAGATCATGTCAGATCACAAAGCCTGTGTTATTATCAGTTCTGAAGTCAAATCTATGTGTTTTCTTTATTTTATTTGGTGTCGGATTAACACCCAAGCCATAGAAGTTCATAAATAAGAACCCAAAGCAGTCACTGACGATGTAAAAGGAATGATGTCATCTCTTGTTAGTCCATGTGAAATTTCTTATACAGTACTCTTCTAATAACTTGTTGTCCAATGCAAAATGGCAAATGGAAATATGTGTTGCCTTTAAAGATGGTGATAAATGTACAGTTGCCACAGAAGTCAATGCCATCCTATTACCATTTAAAGTGGCCAGAATTTTAAAATCTGTTTGTTACAATTATCAGAAGTTTTTTCAGGACGTGAATTTGTAATTTTTAAAAACAGTATATTTAAACTATACTGTAAACGATACAGAATGATTACGTTATAATTACATGCACTATTGTTTATTATACAGTATACATTATAGCTTTACTGTATACTGCTAGGGTACTGTAAAAGCATTGTGTTCATCTAGCAGTCATGCTGACGCTTTTAGAGGAAGGTTCTTATGATTGAAACAATTGTTGACCTTTTCCGATTGGGGTGAGCTAATTTGCGGTTTTGTTCTTTCAAGTTTTCCTGTTCACCATGTGGTCAACAGAGATAGCCTGGAAATCTGTTTAGTTTTACAGCTGTCACAGAGACTGGTGTGAAGTCATATCTGGCAGATGTCCAGTTAAATCAAAGATATTGGAACTAACAAGACTGAACACCGCTCAATATGGCTGATCTGCTGCTGGAAGTCCCGCCTTCCGGTTAAAAGAACCAAACATCAATCGATAAAGACTGATGATCCTCTGGGGTAGCCGGGCTTGCCAACCTGTGCACATGCACAATGCTTGAAAAATGCAGTTTTAGTAAAATTTGAGATTTAGGAATAAAGGTTGATGGCAGATTTAATTGTTGGTCAGAAATATTTGTTTAATTGTTATTTTAGCACACAGTTTTAAAGATATCCAATGCTATCTCATGGCAATGCGTACATATTTTACTAATTTCGTACACATTTTTATTCATTCGTACGACAACCACAATTATACATTATTGTATGATTTGCCTTGACCCATGTGACGTTGGGGTTATGGTTGGGGTTTCTTATTGTCTTTTTCATGATAATTGTATGTTTTTGCATGATTAACTTAATTCGAATTCACAAGATTTAGCCAACTCGTAAAATATGTACAAATTGTGAGATGTTTTTCCCTATTCAAGATAGGATAGTGTAATTTATAGATGTGCGTAAGTTCTAAGGTGTAGCTACACCATAAGCTTTGCGTAGGCCGTCCGTAGCTCTGCATAGCCTTATGCGCACCTCGCTAAAAATTTTACAACGCGTCCATTCTATGCAGATCTCAAGCACTATGATTGGTCCAATAGAACCCCTCTCATCAGAAAAAAGATGGGCTAAGTTAAGGAGTGATTTAAGAAACAAAGTTGCTGTTTATTTACCTCCATCACTGCTGGTCGTCTCAAATCATACAAAACAAACTTCTTTATCTTCTTTATTAACAACGACACAGAGGAATATACATAAAAACCAACGTGTAGCCTACGTCAGTGGTTCCCAAACTTTTTCAGCCTGCGGCCCCCCTTGTGTACGGTGCATTCCTTTGCGGCCCCCCCAGAGAAAATTTGTGACTAAAAACTGTTCTAAAACTCAACATTTTAATAAAAGAACATTAAATTATACAAAAAAATTGTGCTTTTGGTTAGTAGCCTTATTTTTTTTTTTAAGTTTAATTACACAGAATTCACGATAAATTAATGTATTTCATAAAACTGGGGCCCCCTGGCACTATCTCGCGGCCTCCAGTTTGAAAACCACTGGCCTACATCATCGTGGCTACGCGGTAGGACCTACGCACAACTATAATAAACCCTTTAATTTTACATGACTGAAATAACCATAGATATGAATAATAAAGGCTAGTTGTCTTATGCTGCAGTCTCTAACGTCATCATCTGGCGACCATCTTACCTCAGTCAACTCGCTTACTCGTAGCATTGTGTTTTAACGGTACATGTACTTTTAAATCACAATAACTTGCTAAATTTTCTATCGATTTTCAAATGGTTTGGTTTCTTACAAGCATTATTAACGCGGCTATAATTCTGGAGGCTTTAACATGTTTCATGAAAATTATTCATATGTCATAGGTACATCTCTGACATTTTTATCAAACCAAACAATTTGAAAATCGGAAGAAAATTGAGTAAGTTATGGTTATTTAAAAGTACATGCACCATTAAAACTGCTATGAGTGAGAGTGCTGTCTGAGGTAAGATGGGCGCCAGGTGCGGACATCGACCTCCATCATCTAGCTTTTATTATACATATCTGTGGAAATAATGGCCTGGAGGCTTTATTAACATGGCCCCCTAGTGGCGCGACTTTCCTAAAGGGACTTTGGTTATATTCTTCTCACCAAAAATCTCTTACATGGATGTTGCTGTCAAATCCACTGTAAATAAGGTTTGGGTTGAATCCATAAAATTGAATAAATTGTTCATTAGCATAACACGGTACTTATTTTATGAACTGTAAATAATGACACCCAATCTGTTCCTATATTGCTCTATGTATTGTATTCTTCATCTGTTTTGTCCTTATATGCTGACAAATTTT